>NW_027436186.1:300000-530000 GCF_964199755.1 Larus michahellis | reverse complement strand
AAGGAGCCAGGAACTTTTCTCCCTACACTGTCCATTGAGTTGTCCTCAAAACCAATATACATCCTGCTATATCTCCCACATGGAAAGTGCCAGGAGGGAAAAGTGAGGATTATGTTTAGACTTTCTCGGAACTGCTTCAAATCAACTAGATATCTTTGTGCTGTAAATCTCCCAACAGCCAAATGTAAAAGCAGCAAACATCTCGCTGTATGTCCCACATCCAAAGCGCCAAGAGAGAGCTTGCTCTCCCTGTCTTTGAGTACTGTTTTCAGTGTCCCGGTTACCTCTTTGCTAACATTCTCTTCAGAGCTGCAGTGAAACCAGGAACCACGTGGAGAAGGCACCCACACTGAAAGTGCCTGGAGGGAACATTGGGGCTTCTTCTCAGTGTCTCTGACATAGGGTTTCACTGTCCCGGCAAAGTCTCTGCTAACACCCTGCAGAGCGCAGTGCCCAATATACAGAAACGTCTTGCGGTATCTCCTACAGGGAAAGTGCCAGGAGGGAATTGTAGATCTTGTTCTCAGTGTCTCTGAGAATTGCTCTGATTATCCGTGCGACCTCTTTGCTAAGACTCTCCAGAGAGACGTCCTCAAAACAAACACACATCTTGACATATCTCCCACATTGATCGCAGTGACTCCAGGAACGGCATTCAAGGAGCCAGGAACTTTTCTCCCTACACTGTCCATTGAGTTGTCCTCAAAACCAATATACATCCTGCTATATCTCCCACATGGAAAGTGCCAGGAGGGAAAAGTGAGGATTATGTTTAGACTTTCTCGGAACTGCTTCAAATCAACTAGATATCTTTGTGCTCTAAATCTCCCAACAGCCAAATGTAAAAGCAGCAAACATCTCGCTGTATGTCCCACATCCAAAGCGCCAAGAGAGAGCTTGCTCTCCCTGTCTTTGAGTACTGTTTTCAGTGTCCCGATGACCTCTTTGCTAACATTCTCTTCAGAGCTGCAGTGAAACCAGGAACCACGTGGAGAAGGCACCCACACTGAAAGTGCCTGGAGGGAACATTGGGGCTTCTTCTCAGTGTCTCTGACATAGGGTTTCACTGTCCCGGCAAAGTCTCTGCTAACACCCTGCAGAGCGCAGTGCCCAATATACAGAAACGTCTTGCGGTATCTCCTACAGGGAAAGTGCCAGGAGGGAATTGTCGATCTTGTTCTCAGTGTCTCTGAGAATTGCTCTGATTATCCATGCGACCTCTTTGCTAAGACTCTCCAGAGAGACGTCCTCAAAACCAACACACATCTTGACATATCTCCCACATTGATCGCAGTGACTCCAGGAACGGCATTCAAGGAGCCAGGAACTTTTCTCCCTACACTGTCCATTGAGTTGTCCTCAAAACCAATATACATCCTGCTATATCTCCCACATGGAAAGTGCCAGGAGGGAAAAGTGAGGATTATGCTTAGACTTTCTCAGAACTGCTTCAAATCAACTAGATATCTTTGTGCTGTAAATCTCCCAACAGCCAAATGTAAAAGCAGCAAACATCTCGCTGTATGTCCCACATCCAAAGCGCCAAGAGAGAGCTTGCTCTCCCTGTCTTTGAGTACTGTTTTCAGTGTCCCGGTTACCTCTTTGCTAACATTCTCTTCAGAGCTGCAGTGAAACCAGGAACCACGTGGAGAAGGCACCCACACTGAAAGTGCCTGGAGGGAACATTGGGGCTTCTTCTCAGTGTCTCTGACATAGGGTTTCACTGTCCCGGCAAAGTCTCTGCTAACACCCTGCAGAGCGCAGTGCCCAATATACAGAAACGTCTTGCGGTATCTCCTACAGGGAAAGTGCCAGGAGGGAATTGTAGATCTTGTTCTCAGTGTCTCTGAGAATTGCTCTGATTATCCATGTGACCTCTTTGCTAAGACTCTCCAGAGAGACGTCCTCAAAACCAACACACATCTTGACATATCTCCCACATTGATCGCAGTGTCTCCAGGAACGGCATTCAAGGAGCCAGGAACTTTTCTCCCTACACTGTCCATTGAGTTGTCCTCAAAACCAATATACATCCTGCTATATCTCCCACATGGAAAGTGCCAGGAGGGAAAAGTGAGGATTATGTTTAGACTTTCTCGGAACTGCTTCAAATCAACTAGATATCTTTGTGCTGTAAATCTCCCAACAGCCAAATGTAAAAGCAGCAAACATCTCGCTGTATGTCCCACATCCAAAGCGCCAAGAGAGAGCTTGCTCTCCCTGTCTTTGAGTACTGTTTTCAGTGTCCTGGTTACCTCTTTGCTAACATTCTCTTCAGAGCTGCAGTGAAACCAGGAACCACGTGGAGAAGGCACCCACACTGAAAGTGCCTGGAGGGAACATTGGGGCTTCTTCTCAGTGTCTCTGACATAGGGTTTCACTGTCCCGGCAAAGTCTCTGCTAACACCCTGCAGAGCGCAGTGCCCAATATACAGAAATGTCTTGCGGTATCTCCTACAGGGAAAGTGCCAGGAGGGAATTGTCGATCTTGTTCTCAGTGTCTCTGAGAATTGCTCTGATTATCCGTGCGACCTCTTTGCTAAGACTCTCCAGAGAGACGTCCTCAAAACAAACACACATCTTGACATATCTCCCACATTGATCGCAGTGTCTCCAGGAACGGCATTCAAGGAGCCAGGAACTTTTCTCCCTACACTGTCCATTGAGTTGTCCTCAAAACCAATATACATCCTGCTATATCTCCCACATGGAAAGTGCCAGGAGGGAAAAGTGAGGATTATGCTTAGACTTTCTCAGAACTGCTTCAAATCAACTAGATATCTTTGTGCTGTAAATCTCCCAACAGCCAAATGTAAAAGCAGCAAACATCTCGCTGTATGTCCCACATCCAAAGCGCCAAGAGAGAGCTTGCTCTCCCTGTCTTTGAGTACTGTTTTCAGTGTCCCGGTTACCTCTTTGCTAACATTCTCTTCAGAGCTGCAGTGAAACCAGGAACCACGTGGAGAAGGCACCCACACTGAAAGTGCCTGGAGGGAACATTGGGGCTTCTTCTCAGTGTCTCTGACATAGGGTTTCACTGTCCCGGCAAAGTCTCTGCTAACACCCTGCAGAGCGCAGTGCCCAATATACAGAAACGTCTTGCGGTATCTCCTACAGGGAAAGTGCCAGGAGGGAATTGTAGATCTTGTTCTCAGTGTCTCTGAGAATTGCTCTGATTATCCGTGCGACCTCTTTGCTAAGACTCTCCAGAGAGACGTCCTCAAAACAAACACACATCTTGACATATCTCCCACATTGATCGCAGTGACTCCAGGAACGGCATTCAAGGAGCCAGGAACTTTTCTCCCTACACTGTCCATTGAGTTGTCCTCAAAACCAATAGACATCCTGCTATATCTCCCACATGGAAAGTGCCAGGAGGGAAAAGTGAGGATTATGTTTAGACTTTCTCGGAACTGCTTCAAATCAACTAGATATCTTTGTGCTGTAAATCTCCCAACAGCCAAACGCAAAAGCAGCAAACATCTCGCTGTATGTCCCACATCCAAAGTGCCAAGAGAGAGCTTGCTCGCCCTGTCTTTGAGTACTGTTTTCAGTGTCCCGATGACCTCTTTGCTAACATTCTCTTCAGAGCTGCAGTGAAACCAGGAACCACGTGGAGAAGGCACCCACACTGAAAGTGCCTGGAGGGAACATTGGGGCTTCTTCTCAGTGTCTCTGACATAGGGTTTCACTGTCCCGGCAAAGTCTCTGCTAACACCCTGCAGAGCGCAGTGCCCAATATACAGAAACGTCTTGCGGTATCTCCTACAGGGAAAGTGCCAGGAGGGAATTGTCGATCTTGTTCTCAGTGTCTCTGAGAATTGCTCTGATTATCCGTGCGACCTCTTTGCTAAGACTCTCCAGAGAGACGTCCTCAAAACCAACACACATCTTGACATATCTCCCACATTGATCGCAGTGTCTCCAGGAACGGCATTCAAGGAGCCAGGAACTTTTCTCCCTACACTGTCCATTGAGTTGTCCTCAAAACCAATAGACATCCTGCTATATCTCCCACATGGAAAGTGCCAGGAGGGAAAAGTGAGGATTATGCTTAGACTTTCTCGGAACTGCTTCAAATCAACTAGATATCTTTGTGCTGTAAATCTCCCAACAGCCAAACGCAAAAGCAGCAAACATCTCGCTGTATGTCCCACATCCAAAGTGCCAAGAGAGAGCTTGCTCTCCCTGTCTTTGAGTACTGTTTTCAGTGTCCCGATGACCTCTTTGCTAACATTCTCTTCAGAGCTGCAGTGAAACCAGGAACCACGTGGAGAAGGCACCCACACTGAAAGTGCCTGGAGGGAACATTGGGGCTTCTTCTCAGTGTCTCTGACATAGGGTTTCACTGTCCCGGCAAAGTCTCTGCTAACACCCTGCAGAGCGCAGTGCCCAATATACAGAAACGTCTTGCGGTATCTCCTACAGGGAAAGTGCCAGGAGGGAATTGTAGATCTTGTTCTCAGTGTCTCTGAGAATTGCTCTGATTATCCGTGCGACCTCTTTGCTAAGACTCTCCAGAGAGACGTCCTCAAAACCAACACACATCTTGACATATCTCCCTCATTGATCGCAGTGTCTCCAGGAACGGCATTCAAGGAGCCAGGAACTTTTCTCCCTACACTGTCCATTGAGTTGTCCTCAAAACCAATATACATCCTGCTATATCTCCCACATGGAAAGTGCCAGGAGGGAAAAGTGAGGATTATGCTTAGACTTTCTCGGAACTGCTTCAAATCAACTAGATATCTTTGTGCTGTAAATCTCCCAACAGCCAAATGTAAAAGCAGCAAACATCTCGCTGTATGTCCCACATCCAAAGCGCCAAGAGAGAGCTTGCTCTCCCTGTCTTTGAGTACTGTTTTCAGTGTCCCGGTTACCTCTTTGCTAACATTCTCTTCAGAGCTGCAGTGAAACCAGGAACCACGTGGAGAAGGCACCCACACTGAAAGTGCCTGGAGGGAACATTGGGGCTTCTTCTCAGTGTCTCTGACATAGGGTTTCACTGTCCCGGCAAAGTCTCTGCTAACACCCTGCAGAGCGCAGTGCCCAATATACAGAAACGTCTTGCGGTATCTCCTACAGGGAAAGTGCCAGGAGGGAATTGTCGATCTTGTTCTCAGTGTCTCTGAGAATTGCTCTGATTATCCGTGCGACCTCTTTGCTAAGACTCTCCAGAGAGACGTCCTCAAAACCAACACACATCTTGACATATCTCCCACATTGATCGCAGTGACTCCAGGAACGGCATTCAAGGAGCCAGGAACTTTTCTCCCTACACTGTCCATTGAGTTGTCCTCAAAACCAATATACATCCTGCTATATCTCCCACATGGAAAGTGCCAGGAGGGAAAAGTGAGGATTATGCTTAGACTTTCTCAGAACTGCTTCAAATCAACTAGATATCTTTGTGCTGTAAATCTCCCAACAGCCAAATGTAAAAGCAGCAAACATCTCGCTGTATGTCCCACATCCAAAGCGCCAAGAGAGAGCTTGCTCTCCCTGTCTTTGAGTACTGTTTTCAGTGTCCCGGTTACCTCTTTGCTAACATTCTCTTCAGAGCTGCAGTGAAACCAGGAACCACGTGGAGAAGGCACCCACACTGAAAGTGCCTGGAGGGAACATTGGGGCTTCTTCTCAGTGTCTCTGACATAGGGTTTCACTGTCCCGGCAAAGTCTCTGCTAACACCCTGCAGAGCGCAGTGCCCAATATACAGAAACGTCTTGCGGTATCTCCTACAGGGAAAGTGCCAGGAGGGAATTGTCGATCTTGTTCTCAGTGTCTCTGAGAATTGCTCTGATTATCCGTGCGACCTCTTTGCTAAGACTCTCCAGAGAGACGTCCTCAAAACCAACACACATCTTGACATATCTCCCACATTGATCGCAGTGTCTCCAGGAACGGCATTCAAGGAGCCAGGAACTTTTCTCCCTACACTGTCCATTGAGTTGTCCTCAAAACCAATATACATCCTGCTATATCTCCCACATGGAAAGTGCCAGGAGGGAAAAGTGAGGATTATGTTTAGACTTTCTCAGAACTGCTTCAAATCAACTAGATATCTTTGTGCTGTAATTCTCCCAACAGCTAAACGCAAAAGCAGCAAACATCTCGCTGTATGTCCCACATCCAAAGTGCCAAGAGAGAGCTTGCTCTCCCTGTCTTTGAGTACTGTTTTCAGTGTCCCGGTTACCTCTTTGCTAACATTCTCTTCAGAGCTGCAGTGAAACCAGGAACCACGTGGAGAAGGCACCCACACTGAAAGTGCCTGGAGGGAACATTGGGGCTTCTTCTCAGTGTCTCTGACATAGGGTTTCACTGTCCCGGCAAAGTCTCTGCTAACACCCTGCAGAGCGCAGTGCCCAATATACAGAAACGTCTTGCGGTATCTCCTACAGGGAAAGTGCCAGGAGGGAATTGTCGATCTTGTTCTCAGTGTCTCTGAGAATTGCTCTGATTATCTGTGCGACCTCTTTGCTAAGACTCTCCAGAGAGACGTCCTCAAAACCAACACACATCTTGACATATCTCCCACATTGATCGCAGTGACTCCAGGAACGGCATTCAAGGAGCCAGGAACTTTTCTCCCTACACTGTCCATTGAGTTGTCCTCAAAACCAATATACATCCTGCTATATCTCCCACATGGAAAGTGCCAGGAGGGAAAAGTGAGGATTATGCTTAGACTTTCTCAGAACTGCTTCAAATCAACTAGATATCTTTGTGCTGTAAATCTCCCAACAGCCAAATGTAAAAGCAGCAAACATCTCGCTGTATGTCCCACATCCAAAGCGCCAAGAGAGAGCTTGCTCTCCCTGTCTTTGAGTACTGTTTTCAGTGTCCCGGTTACCTCTTTGCTAACATTCTCTTCAGAGCTGCAGTGAAACCAGGAACCACGTGGAGAAGGCACCCACACTGAAAGTGCCTGGAGGGAACATTGGGGCTTCTTCTCAGTGTCTCTGACATAGGGTTTCACTGTCCCGGCAAAGTCTCTGCTAACACCCTGCAGAGCGCAGTGCCCAATATACAGAAACGTCTTGCGGTATCTCCTACAGGGAAAGTGCCAGGAGGGAATTGTCGATCTTGTTCTCAGTGTCTCTGAGAATTGCTCTGATTATCCGTGCGACCTCTTTGCTAAGACTCTCCAGAGAGACGTCCTCAAAACCAACACACATCTTGACATATCTCCCACATTGATCGCAGTGTCTCCAGGAACGGCATTCAAGGAGCCAGGAACTTTTCTCCCTACACTGTCCATTGAGTTGTCCTCAAAACCAATATACATCCTGCTATATCTCCCACATGGAAAGTGCCAGGAGGGAAAAGTGAGGATTATGTTTAGACTTTCTCGGAACTGCTTCAAATCAACTAGATATCTTTGTGCTGTAAATCTCCCAACAGCCAAACGCAAAAGCAGCAAACATCTCGCTGTATGTCCCACATCCAAAGTGCCAAGAGAGAGCTTGCTCTCCCTGTCTTTGAGTACTGTTTTCAGTGTCCCGATGACCTCTTTGCTAACATTCTCTTCAGAGCTGCAGTGAAACCAGGAACCACGTGGAGAAGGCACCCACACTGAAAGTGCCTGGAGGGAACATTGGGGCTTCTTCTCAGTGTCTCTGACATAGGGTTTCACTGTCCCGGCAAAGTCTCTGCTAACACCCTGCAGAGCGCAGTGCCCAATATACAGAAACGTCTTGCGGTATCTCCTACAGGGAAAGTGCCAGGAGGGAATTGTCGATCTTGTTCTCAGTGTCTCTGAGAATTGCTCTGATTATCCGTGCGACCTCTTTGCTAAGACTCTCCAGAGAGACGTCCTCAAAACCAACACACATCTTGACATATCTCCCTCATTGATCGCAGTGCCTCCAGGAACGGCATTCAAGGAGCCAGGAACTTTTCTCCCTACACTGTCCATTGAGTTGTCCTCAAAACCAATATACATCCTGCTATATCTCCCACATGGAAAGTGCCAGGAGGGAAAAGTGAGGATTATGCTTAGACTTTCTCAGAACTGCTTCAAATCAACTAGATATCTTTGTGCTGTAAATCTCCCAACAGCCAAATGTAAAAGCAGCAAACATCTCGCTGTATGTCCCACATCCAAAGCGCCAAGAGAGAGCTTGCTCTCCCTGTCTTTGAGTACTGTTTTCAGTGTCCCGGTTACCTCTTTGCTAACATTCTCTTCAGAGCTGCAGTGAAACCAGGAAGCACGTGGAGAAGGCACCCACACTGAAAGTGCCTGGAGGGAACATTGGGGCTTCTTCTCAGTGTCTCTGACATAGGGTTTCACTGTCCCGGCAAAGTCTCTGCTAACACCCTGCAGAGCGCAGTGCCCAATATACAGAAACGTCTTGCGGTATCTCCTACAGGGAAAGTGCCAGGAGGGAATTGTCGATCTTGTTCTCAGTGTCTCTGAGAATTGCTCTGATTATCCGTGCGACCTCTTTGCTAAGACTCTCCAGAGAGACGTCCTCAAAACCAACACACATCTTGACATATCTCCCACATTGATCGCAGTGTCTCCAGGAACGGCATTCAAGGAGCCAGGAACTTTTCTCCCTACACTGTCCATTGAGTTGTCCTCAAAACCAATATACATCCTGCTATATCTCCCACATGGAAAGTGCCAGGAGGGAAAAGTGAGGATTATGTTTAGACTTTCTCAGAACTGCTTCAAATCAACTAGATATCTTTGTGCTGTAATTCTCCCAACAGCTAAACGCAAAAGCAGCAAACATCTCGCTGTATGTCCCACATCCAAAGTGCCAAGAGAGAGCTTGCTCTCCCTGTCTTTGAGTACTGTTTTCAGTGTCCCGGTTACCTCTTTGCTAACATTCTCTTCAGAGCTGCAGTGAAACCAGGAACCACGTGGAGAAGGCACCCACACTGAAAGTGCCTGGAGGGAACATTGGGGCTTCTTCTCAGTGTCTCTGACATAGGGTTTCACTGTCCCGGCAAAGTCTCTGCTAACACCCTGCAGAGCGCAGTGCCCAATATACAGAAACGTCTTGCGGTATCTCCTACAGGGAAAGTGCCAGGAGGGAATTGTCGATCTTGTTCTCAGTGTCTCTGAGAATTGCTCTGATTATCCGTGCGACCTCTTTGCTAAGACTCTCCAGAGAGACGTCCTCAAAACCAACACACATCTTGACATATCTCCCTCATTGATCGCAGTGCCTCCAGGAACGGCATTCAAGGAGCCAGGAACTTTTCTCCCTACACTGTCCATTGAGTTGTCCTCAAAACCAATATACATCCTGCTATATCTCCCACATGGAAAGTGCCAGGAGGGAAAAGTGAGGATTATGCTTAGACTTTCTCAGAACTGCTTCAAATCAACTAGATATCTTTGTGCTGTAAATCTCCCAACAGCCAAATGTAAAAGCAGCAAACATCTCGCTGTATGTCCCACATCCAAAGCGCCAAGAGAGAGCTTGCTCTCCCTGTCTTTGAGTACTGTTTTCAGTGTCCCGGTTACCTCTTTGCTAACATTCTCTTCAGAGCTGCAGTGAAACCAGGAAGCACGTGGAGAAGGCACCCACACTGAAAGTGCCTGGAGGGAACATTGGGGCTTCTTCTCAGTGTCTCTGACATAGGGTTTCACTGTCCCGGCAAAGTCTCTGCTAACACCCTGCAGAGCGCAGTGCCCAATATACAGAAACGTCTTGCGGTATCTCCTACAGGGAAAGTGCCAGGAGGGAATTGTCGATCTTGTTCTCAGTGTCTCTGAGAATTGCTCTGATTATCCGTGCGACCTCTTTGCTAAGACTCTCCAGAGAGACGTCCTCAAAACCAACACACATCTTGACATATCTCCCACATTGATCGCAGTGTCTCCAGGAACGGCATTCAAGGAGCCAGGAACTTTTCTCCCTACACTGTCCATTGAGTTGTCCTCAAAACCAATAGACATCCTGCTATATCTCCCACATGGAAAGTGCCAGGAGGGAAAAGTGAGGATTATGCTTAGACTTTCTCGGAACTGCTTCAAATCAACTAGATATCTTTGTGCTGTAAATCTCCCAACAGCCAAACGCAAAAGCAGCAAACATCTCGCTGTATGTCCCACATCCAAAGTGCCAAGAGAGAGCTTGCTCTCCCTGTCTTTGAGTACTGTTTTCAGTGTCCCGATGACCTCTTTGCTAACATTCTCTTCAGAGCTGCAGTGAAACCAGGAACCACGTGGAGAAGGCACCCACACTGAAAGTGCCTGGAGGGAACATTGGGGCTTCTTCTCAGTGTCTCTGACATAGGGTTTCACTGTCCCGGCAAAGTCTCTGCTAACACCCTGCAGAGCGCAGTGCCCAATATACAGAAACGTCTTGCGGTATCTCCTACAGGGAAAGTGCCAGGAGGGAATTGTAGATCTTGTTCTCAGTGTCTCTGAGAATTGCTCTGATTATCCGTGCGACCTCTTTGCTAAGACTCTCCAGAGAGACGTCCTCAAAACCAACACACATCTTGACATATCTCCCTCATTGATCGCAGTGTCTCCAGGAACGGCATTCAAGGAGCCAGGAACTTTTCTCCCTACACTGTCCATTGAGTTGTCCTCAAAACCAATATACATCCTGCTATATCTCCCACATGGAAAGTGCCAGGAGGGAAAAGTGAGGATTATGCTTAGACTTTCTCGGAACTGCTTCAAATCAACTAGATATCTTTGTGCTGTAAATCTCCCAACAGCCAAATGTAAAAGCAGCAAACATCTCGCTGTATGTCCCACATCCAAAGCGCCAAGAGAGAGCTTGCTCTCCCTGTCTTTGAGTACTGTTTTCAGTGTCCCGGTTACCTCTTTGCTAACATTCTCTTCAGAGCTGCAGTGAAACCAGGAACCACGTGGAGAAGGCACCCACACTGAAAGTGCCTGGAGGGAACATTGGGGCTTCTTCTCAGTGTCTCTGACATAGGGTTTCACTGTCCCGGCAAAGTCTCTGCTAACACCCTGCAGAGCGCAGTGCCCAATATACAGAAACGTCTTGCGGTATCTCCTACAGGGAAAGTGCCAGGAGGGAATTGTCGATCTTGTTCTCAGTGTCTCTGAGAATTGCTCTGATTATCCGTGCGACCTCTTTGCTAAGACTCTCCAGAGAGACGTCCTCAAAACCAACACACATCTTGACATATCTCCCACATTGATCGCAGTGACTCCAGGAACGGCATTCAAGGAGCCAGGAACTTTTCTCCCTACACTGTCCATTGAGTTGTCCTCAAAACCAATATACATCCTGCTATATCTCCCACATGGAAAGTGCCAGGAGGGAAAAGTGAGGATTATGCTTAGACTTTCTCGGAACTGCTTCAAATCAACTAGATATCTTTGTGCTGTAAATCTCCCAACAGCCAAATGTAAAAGCAGCAAACATCTCGCTGTATGTCCCACATCCAAAGCGCCAAGAGAGAGCTTGCTCTCCCTGTCTTTGAGTACTGTTTTCAGTGTCCCGGTTACCTCTTTGCTAACATTCTCTTCAGAGCTGCAGTGAAACCAGGAACCACGTGGAGAAGGCACCCACACTGAAAGTGCCTGGAGGGAACATTGGGGCTTCTTCTCAGTGTCTCTGACATAGGGTTTCACTGTCCCGGCAAAGTCTCTGCTAACACCCTGCAGAGCGCAGTGCCCAATATACAGAAACGTCTTGCGGTATCTCCTACAGGGAAAGTGCCAGGAGGGAATTGTCGATCTTGTTCTCAGTGTCTCTGAGAATTGCTCTGATTATCCGTGCGACCTCTTTGCTAAGACTCTCCAGAGAGACGTCCTCAAAACCAACACACATCTTGACATATCTCCCACATTGATCGCAGTGACTCCAGGAACGGCATTCAAGGAGCCAGGAACTTTTCTCCCTACACTGTCCATTGAGTTGTCCTCAAAACCAATATACATCCTGCTATATCTCCCACATGGAAAGTGCCAGGAGGGAAAAGTGAGGATTATGCTTAGACTTTCTCAGAACTGCTTCAAATCAACTAGATATCTTTGTGCTGTAAATCTCCCAACAGCCAAATGTAAAAGCAGCAAACATCTCGCTGTATGTCCCACATCCAAAGCGCCAAGAGAGAGCTTGCTCTCCCTGTCTTTGAGTACTGTTTTCAGTGTCCCGGTTACCTCTTTGCTAACATTCTCTTCAGAGCTGCAGTGAAACCAGGAACCACGTGGAGAAGGCACCCACACTGAAAGTGCCTGGAGGGAACATTGGGGCTTCTTCTCAGTGTCTCTGACATAGGGTTTCACTGTCCCGGCAAAGTCTCTGCTAACACCCTGCAGAGCGCAGTGCCCAATATACAGAAACGTCTTGCGGTATCTCCTACAGGGAAAGTGCCAGGAGGGAATTGTCGATCTTGTTCTCAGTGTCTCTGAGAATTGCTCTGATTATCCGTGCGACCTCTTTGCTAAGACTCTCCAGAGAGACGTCCTCAAAACCAACACACATCTTGACATATCTCCCACATTGATCGCAGTGTCTCCAGGAACGGCATTCAAGGAGCCAGGAACTTTTCTCCCTACACTGTCCATTGAGTTGTCCTCAAAACCAATATACATCCTGCTATATCTCCCACATGGAAAGTGCCAGGAGGGAAAAGTGAGGATTATGTTTAGACTTTCTCAGAACTGCTTCAAATCAACTAGATATCTTTGTGCTGTAATTCTCCCAACAGCTAAACGCAAAAGCAGCAAACATCTCGCTGTATGTCCCACATCCAAAGTGCCAAGAGAGAGCTTGCTCGCCCTGTCTTTGAGTACTGTTTTCAGTGTCCCGATGACCTCTTTGCTAACATTCTCTTCAGAGCTGCAGTGAAACCAGGAACCACGTGGAGAAGGCACCCACACTGAAAGTGCCTGGAGGGAACATTGGGGCTTCTTCTCAGTGTCTCTGACATAGGGTTTCACTGTCCCGGCAAAGTCTCTGCTAACACCCTGCAGAGCGCAGTGCCCAATATACAGAAACGTCTTGCGGTATCTCCTACAGGGAAAGTGCCAGGAGGGAATTGTCGATCTTGTTCTCAGTGTCTCTGAGAATTGCTCTGATTATCCATGCGACCTCTTTGCTAAGACTCTCCAGAGAGACGTCCTCAAAACCAACACACATCTTGACATATCTCCCACATTGATCGCAGTGACTCCAGGAACGGCATTCAAGGAGCCAGGAACTTTTCTCCCTACACTGTCCATTGAGTTGTCCTCAAAACCAATAGACATCCTGCTATATCTCCCACATGGAAAGTGCCAGGAGGGAAAAGTGAGGATTATGCTTAGACTTTCTCAGAACTGCTTCAAATCAACTAGATATCTTTGTGCTGTAAATCTCCCAACAGCCAAATGTAAAAGCAGCAAACATCTCGCTGTATGTCCCACATCCAAAGCGCCAAGAGAGAGCTTGCTCTCCCTGTCTTTGAGTACTGTTTTCAGTGTCCCGGTTACCTCTTTGCTAACATTCTCTTCAGAGCTGCAGTGAAACCAGGAACCACGTGGAGAAGGCACCCACACTGAAAGTGCCTGGAGGGAACATTGGGGCTTCTTCTCAGTGTCTCTGACATAGGGTTTCACTGTCCCGGCAAAGTCTCTGCTAACACCCTGCAGAGCGCAGTGCCCAATATACAGAAACGTCTTGCGGTATCTCCTACAGGGAAAGTGCCAGGAGGGAATTGTCGATCTTGTTCTCAGTGTCTCTGAGAATTGCTCTGATTATCCGTGCGACCTCTTTGCTAAGACTCTCCAGAGAGACGTCCTCAAAACCAACACACATCTTGACATATCTCCCACATTGATCGCAGTGTCTCCAGGAACGGCATTCAAGGAGCCAGGAACTTTTCTCCCTACACTGTCCATTGAGTTGTCCTCAAAACCAATATACATCCTGCTATATCTCCCACATGGAAAGTGCCAGGAGGGAAAAGTGAGGATTATGCTTAGACTTTCTCAGAACTGCTTCAAATCAACTAGATATCTTTGTGCTGTAAATCTCCCAACAGCCAAATGTAAAAGCAGCAAACATCTCGCTGTATGTCCCACATCCAAAGCGCCAAGAGAGAGCTTGCTCTCCCTGTCTTTGAGTACTGTTTTCAGTGTCCCGGTTACCTCTTTGCTAACATTCTCTTCAGAGCTGCAGTGAAACCAGGAACCACGTGGAGAAGGCACCCACACTGAAAGTGCCTGGAGGGAACATTGGGGCTTCTTCTCAGTGTCTCTGACATAGGGTTTCACTGTCCCGGCAAAGTCTCTGCTAACACCCTGCAGAGCGCAGTGCCCAATATACAGAAACGTCTTGCGGTATCTCCTACAGGGAAAGTGCCAGGAGGGAATTGTCGATCTTGTTCTCAGTGTCTCTGAGAATTGCTCTGATTATCCGTGCGACCTCTTTGCTAAGACTCTCCAGAGAGACGTCCTCAAAACCAACACACATCTTGACATATCTCCCACATTGATCGCAGTGTCTCCAGGAACGGCATTCAAGGAGCCAGGAACTTTTCTCCCTACACTGTCCATTGAGTTGTCCTCAAAACCAATATACATCCTGCTATATCTCCCACATGGAAAGTGCCAGGAGGGAAAAGTGAGGATTATGCTTAGACTTTCTCAGAACTGCTTCAAATCAACTAGATATCTTTGTGCTGTAAATCTCCCAACAGCCAAATGTAAAAGCAGCAAACATCTCGCTGTATGTCCCACATCCAAAGCGCCAAGAGAGAGCTTGCTCTCCCTGTCTTTGAGTACTGTTTTCAGTGTCCCGGTTACCTCTTTGCTAACATTCTCTTCAGAGCTGCAGTGAAACCAGGAACCACGTGGAGAAGGCACCCACACTGAAAGTGCCTGGAGGGAACATTGGGGCTTCTTCTCAGTGTCTCTGACATAGGGTTTCACTGTCCCGGCAAAGTCTCTGCTAACACCCTGCAGAGCGCAGTGCCCAATATACAGAAACGTCTTGCGGTATCTCCTACAGGGAAAGTGCCAGGAGGGAATTGTCGATCTTGTTCTCAGTGTCTCTGAGAATTGCTCTGATTATCCGTGCGACCTCTTTGCTAAGACTCTCCAGAGAGACGTCCTCAAAACAAACACACATCTTGACATATCTCCCACATTGATCGCAGTGCCTCCAGAAACGGCATTCAAGGAGCCAGGAACTTTTCTCCCTACACTGTCCATTGAGTTGTCCTCAAAACCAATAGACATCCTGCTATATCTCCCACATGGAAAGTGCCAGGAGGGAGAAGTGGGGATTATGTTTAGACTTTCTCGGAACTGCTTCAAATCAACTAGATATCTTTGTGCTGTAAATCTCCCAACAGCCAAATGTAAAAGCAGCAAACATCTCGCTGTATGTCCCACATCCAAAGCGCCAAGAGAGAGCTTGCTCTCCCTGTCTTTGAGTACTGTTTTCAGTGTCCCGGTTACCTCTTTGCTAACATTCTCTTCAGAGCTGCAGTGAAACCAGGAACCACGTGGAGAAGGCACCCACACTGAAAGTGCCTGGAGGGAACATTGGGGCTTCTTCTCAGTGTCTCTGACATAGGGTTTCACTGTCCCGGCAAAGTCTCTGCTAACACCCTGCAGAGCGCAGTGCCCAATATACAGAAACGTCTTGCGGTATCTCCTACAGGGAAAGTGCCAGGAGGGAATTGTCGATCTTGTTCTCAGTGTCTCTGAGAATTGCTCTGATTATCCGTGCGACCTCTTTGCTAAGACTCTCCAGAGAGACGTCCTCAAAACCAACACACATCTTGACATATCTCCCACATTGATCGCAGTGTCTCCAGGAACGGCATTCAAGGAGCCAGGAACTTTTCTCCCTACACTGTCCATTGAGTTGTCCTCAAAACCAATAGACATCCTGCTATATCTCCCACATGGAAAGTGCCAGGAGGGAAAAGTGAGGATTATGTTTAGACTTTCTCGGAACTGCTTCAAATCAACTAGATATCTTTGTGCTGTAAATCTCCCAACAGCCAAATGTAAAAGCAGCAAACATCTCGCTGTATGTCCCACATCCAAAGCGCCAAGAGAGAGCTTGCTCTCCCTGTCTTTGAGTACTGTTTTCAGTGTCCTGGTTACCTCTTTGCTAACAGTCTCTTCAGAGCTGCAGTGAAACCAGGAACCACGTGGAGAAGGCACCCACACTGAAAGTGCCTGGAGGGAACATTGGGGCTTCTTCTCAGTGTCTCTGACATAGGGTTTCACTGTCCCGGCAAAGTCTCTGCTAACACCCTGCAGAGCGCAGTGCCCAATATACAGAAACGTCTTGCGGTATCTCCTACAGGGAAAGTGCCAGGAGGGAATTGTCGATCTTGTTCTCAGTGTCTCTGAGAATTGCTCTGATTATCCGTGCGACCTCTTTGCTAAGACTCTCCAGAGAGACGTCCTCAAAACCAACACACATCTTGACATATCTCCCACATTGATCGCAGTGTCTCCAGGAACGGCATTCAAGGAGCCAGGAACTTTTCTCCCTACACTGTCCATTGAGTTGTCCTCAAAACCAATATACATCCTGCTATATCTCCCACATGGAAAGTGCCAGGAGGGAAAAGTGAGGATTATGCTTAGACTTTCTCAGAACTGCTTCAAATCAACTAGATATCTTTGTGCTGTAAATCTCCCAACAGCCAAATGTAAAAGCAGCAAACATCTCGCTGTATGTCCCACATCCAAAGCGCCAAGAGAGAGCTTGCTCGCCCTGTCTTTGAGTACTGTTTTCAGTGTCCCGGTTACCTCTTTGCTAACATTCTCTTCAGAGCTGCAGTGAAACCAGGAACCACGTGGAGAAGGCACCCACACTGAAAGTGCCTGGAGGGAACATTGGGGCTTCTTCTCAGTGTCTCTGACATAGGGTTTCACTGTCCCGGCAAAGTCTCTGCTAACACCCTGCAGAGCGCAGTGCCCAATATACAGAAACGTCTTGCGGTATCTCCTACAGGGAAAGTGCCAGGAGGGAATTGTAGATCTTGTTCTCAGTGTCTCTGAGAATTGCTCTGATTATCCGTGCGACCTCTTTGCTAAGACTCTCCAGAGAGACGTCCTCAAAACAAACACACATCTTGACATATCTCCCACATTGATCGCAGTGACTCCAGGAACGGCATTCAAGGAGCCAGGAACTTTTCTCCCTACACTGTCCATTGAGTTGTCCTCAAAACCAATAGACATCCTGCTATATCTCCCACATGGAAAGTGCCAGGAGGGAAAAGTGAGGATTATGTTTAGACTTTCTCGGAACTGCTTCAAATCAACTAGATATCTTTGTGCTGTAAATCTCCCAACAGCCAAATGTAAAAGCAGCAAACATCTCGCTGTATGTCCCACATCCAAAGCGCCAAGAGAGAGCTTGCTCTCCCTGTCTTTGAGTACTGTTTTCAGTGTCCCGGTTACCTCTTTGCTAACATTCTCTTCAGAGCTGCAGTGAAACCAGGAACCACGTGGAGAAGGCACCCACACTGAAAGTGCCTGGAGGGAACACTGGGGCTTCTTCTCAGTGTCTCTGACATAGGGTTTCACTGTCCCGGCAAAGTCTCTGCTAACACCCTGCAGAGCGCAGTGCCCAATATACAGAAACGTCTTGCGGTATCTCCTACAGGGAAAGTGCCAGGAGGGAATTGTCGATCTTGTTCTCAGTGTCTCTGAGAATTGCTCTGATTATCCGTGCGACCTCTTTGCTAAGACTCTCCAGAGAGACGTCCTCAAAACCAACACACATCTTGACATATCTCCCACATTGATCGCAGTGTCTCCAGGAACGGCATTCAAGGAGCCAGGAACTTTTCTCCCTACACTGTCCATTGAGTTGTCCTCAAAACCAATATACATCCTGCTATATCTCCCACATGGAAAGTGCCAGGAGGGAAAAGTGAGGATTATGTTTAGACTTTCTCGGAACTGCTTCAAATCAACTAGATATCTTTGTGCTGTAAATCTCCCAACAGCCAAATGTAAAAGCAGCAAACATCTCGCTGTATGTCCCACATCCAAAGCGCCAAGAGAGAGCTTGCTCTCCCTGTCTTTGAGTACTGTTTTCAGTGTCCTGGTTACCTCTTTGCTAACATTCTCTTCAGAGCTGCAGTGAAACCAGGAACCACGTGGAGAAGGCACCCACACTGAAAGTGCCTGGAGGGAACATTGGGGCTTCTTCTCAGTGTCTCTGACATAGGGTTTCACTGTCCCGGCAAAGTCTCTGCTAACACCCTGCAGAGCGCAGTGCCCAATATACAGAAACGTCTTGCGGTATCTCCTACAGGGAAAGTGCCAGGAGGGAATTGTCGATCTTGTTCTCAGTGTCTCTGAGAATTGCTCTGATTATCCGTGCGACCTCTTTGCTAAGACTCTCCAGAGAGACGTCCTCAAAACCAACACACATCTTGACATATCTCCCACATTGATCGCAGTGTCTCCAGGAACGGCATTCAAGGAGCCAGGAACTTTTCTCCCTACACTGTCCATTGAGTTGTCCTCAAAACCAATATACATCCTGCTATATCTCCCACATGGAAAGTGCCAGGAGGGAAAAGTGAGGATTATGCTTAGACTTTCTCAGAACTGCTTCAAATCAACTAGATATCTTTGTGCTGTAAATCTCCCAACAGCCAAATGTAAAAGCAGCAAACATCTCGCTGTATGTCCCACATCCAAAGCGCCAAGAGAGAGCTTGCTCGCCCTGTCTTTGAGTACTGTTTTCAGTGTCCCGGTTACCTCTTTGCTAACATTCTCTTCAGAGCTGCAGTGAAACCAGGAACCACGTGGAGAAGGCACCCACACTGAAAGTGCCTGGAGGGAACATTGGAGCTTCTTCTCAGTGTCTCTGACATAGGGTTTCACTGTCCCGGCAAAGTCTCTGCTAACACCCTGCAGAGCGCAGTGCCCAATATACAGAAACGTCTTGCGGTATCTCCTACAGGGAAAGTGCCAGGAGGGAATTGTCGATCTTGTTCTCAGTGTCTCTGAGAATTGCTCTGATTATCCGTGCGACCTCTTTGCTAAGACTCTCCAGAGAGACGTCCTCAAAACCAACACACATCTTGACATATCTCCCACATTGATCGCAGTGTCTCCAGGAACGGCATTCAAGGAGCCAGGAACTTTTCTCCCTACACTGTCCATTGAGTTGTCCTCAAAACCAATATACATCCTGCTATATCTCCCACATGGAAAGTGCCAGGAGGGAAAAGTGAGGATTATGCTTAGACTTTCTCAGAACTGCTTCAAATCAACTAGATATCTTTGTGCTGTAAATCTCCCAACAGCCAAATGTAAAAGCAGCAAACATCTCGCTGTATGTCCCACATCCAAAGCGCCAAGAGAGAGCTTGCTCGCCCTGTCTTTGAGTACTGTTTTCAGTGTCCCGGTTACCTCTTTGCTAACATTCTCTTCAGAGCTGCAGTGAAACCAGGAACCACGTGGAGAAGGCACCCACACTGAAAGTGCCTGGAGGGAACATTGGGGCTTCTTCTCAGTGTCTCTGACATAGGGTTTCACTGTCCCGGCAAAGTCTCTGCTAACACCCTGCAGAGCGCAGTGCCCAATATACAGAAACGTCTTGCGGTATCTCCTACAGGGAAAGTGCCAGGAGGGAATTGTAGATCTTGTTCTCAGTGTCTCTGAGAATTGCTCTGATTATCCGTGCGACCTCTTTGCTAAGACTCTCCAGAGAGACGTCCTCAAAACAAACACACATCTTGACATATCTCCCACATTGATCGCAGTGACTCCAGGAACGGCATTCAAGGAGCCAGGAACTTTTCTCCCTACACTGTCCATTGAGTTGTCCTCAAAACCAATATACATCCTGCTATATCTCCCACATGGAAAGTGCCAGGAGGGAAAAGTGAGGATTATGTTTAGACTTTCTCGGAACTGCTTCAAATCAACTAGATATCTTTGTGCTGTAAATCTCCCAACAGCCAAACGCAAAAGCAGCAAACATCTCGCTGTATGTCCCACATCCAAAGCGCCAAGAGAGAGCTTGCTCTCCCTGTCTTTGAGTACTGTTTTCAGTGTCCCGGTTACCTCTTTGCTAACATTCTCTTCAGAGCTGCAGTGAAACCAGGAACCACGTGGAGAAGGCACCCACACTGAAAGTGCCTGGAAGGAACATTGGGGCTTCTTCTCAGTGTCTCTGATGTTGGGTTTTACTGTCCCGGCAAAGTCTCTGCTAACACCCTGCAGAGCGCAGTGCCCAATATACAGAAACGTCTTGCGGTATCTCCTACAGGGAAAGTGCCAGGAGGGAATTGTCGATCTTGTTCTCAGTGTCTCCGAGAATTGCTCTGATTATCCGTGCGACCTCTTTGCTAAGACTCTCCAGAGAGACGTCCTCAAAACCAACACACATCTTGACATATCTCCCACATTGATCGCAGTGACTCCAGGAACGGCATTCAAGGAGCCAGGAACTTTTCTCCCTACACTGTCCATTGAGTTGTCCTCAAAACCAATATACATCCTGCTATATCTCCCACATGGAAAGTGCCAGGAGGGAAAAGTGAGGATTATGCTTAGACTTTCTCAGAACTGCTTCAAATCAACTAGATATCTTTGTGCTGTAAATCTCCCAACAGCCAAATGTAAAAGCAGCAAACATCTCGCTGTATGTCCCACATCCAAAGCGCCAAGAGAGAGCTTGCTCGCCCTGTCTTTGAGTACTGTTTTCAGTGTCCCGGTTACCTCTTTGCTAACATTCTCTTCAGAGCTGCAGTGAAACCAGGAACCACGTGGAGAAGGCACCCACACTGAAAGTGCCTGGAGGGAACATTGGGGCTTCTTCTCAGTGTCTCTGACATAGGGTTTCACTGTCCCGGCAAAGTCTCTGCTAACACCCTGCAGAGCGCAGTGCCCAATATACAGAAACGTCTTGCGGTATCTCCTACAGGGAAAGTGCCAGGAGGGAATTGTCGATCTTGTTCTCAGTGTCTCTGAGAATTGCTCTGATTATCCGTGCGACCTCTTTGCTAAGACTCTCCAGAGAGACGTCCTCAAAACCAACACACATCTTGACATATCTCCCACATTGATCGCAGTGTCTCCAGGAACGGCATTCAAGGAGCCAGGAACTTTTCTCCCTACACTGTCCATTGAGTTGTCCTCAAAACCAATATACATCCTGCTATATCTCCCACATGGAAAGTGCCAGGAGGGAAAAGTGAGGATTATGCTTAGACTTTCTCAGAACTGCTTCAAATCAACTAGATATCTTTGTGCTGTAAATCTCCCAACAGCCAAATGTAAAAGCAGCAAACATCTCGCTGTATGTCCCACATCCAAAGCGCCAAGAGAGAGCTTGCTCTCCCTGTCTTTGAGTACTGTTTTCAGTGTCCCGGTTACCTCTTTGCTAACATTCTCTTCAGAGCTGCAGTGAAACCAGGAACCACGTGGAGAAGGCACCCACACTGAAAGTGCCTGGAGGGAACATTGGGGCTTCTTCTCAGTGTCTCTGACATAGGGTTTCACTGTCCCGGCAAAGTCTCTGCTAACACCCTGCAGAGCGCAGTGCCCAATATACAGAAACGTCTTGCGGTATCTCCTACAGGGAAAGTGCCAGGAGGGAATTGTAGATCTTGTTCTCAGTGTCTCTGAGAATTGCTCTGATTATCCATGTGACCTCTTTGCTAAGACTCTCCAGAGAGACGTCCTCAAAACCAACACACATCTTGACATATCTCCCACATTGATCGCAGTGTCTCCAGGAACGGCATTCAAGGAGCCAGGACCTTTTCTCCCTACACTGTCCATTGAGTTGTCCTCAAAACCAATAGACATCCTGCTATATCTCCCACATGGAAAGTGCCAGGAGGGAAAAGTGAGGATTATGTTTAGACTTTCTCGGAACTGCTTCAAATCAACTAGATATCTTTGTGCTGTAATTCTCCCAACAGCTAAACGCAAAAGCAGCAAACATCTCGCTGTATGTCCCACATCCAAAGTGCCAAGAGAGAGCTTGCTCGCCCTGTCTTTGAGTACTGTTTTCAGTGTCCCGATGACCTCTTTGCTAACATTCTCTTCAGAGATGCAGTGAAACCAGGAACCACGTGGAGAAGGCACCCACACTGAAAGTGCCTGGAGGGAACATTGGGGCTTCTTCTCAGTGTCTCTGATGTCGGGTTTCACTGTCCCGGCAAAGTCTCTGCTAACACCCTGCAGAGCGCAGTGCCCAATATACAGAAACGTCTTGCGGTATCTCCTACAGGGAAAGTGCCAGGAGGGAATTGTCGATCTTGTTCTCAGTGTCTCTGAGAATTGCTCTGATTATCCATGTGACCTCTTTGCTAAGACTCTCCAGAGAGACGTCCTCAAAACCAACACACATCTTGACATATCTCCCGCATTGATCGCAGTGTCTCCAGGAACGGCATTCAAGGAGCCAGGAACTTTTCTCCCTACACTGTCCATTGAGTTGTCCTCAAAACCAATATACATCCTGCTATATCTCCCACATGGAAAGTGCCAGGAGGGAAAAGTGAGGATTATGCTTAGACTTTCTCAGAACTGCTTCAAATCAACTAGATATCTTTGTGCTGTAAATCTCCCAACAGCCAAATGTAAAAGCAGCAAACATCTCGCTGTATGTCCCACATCCAAAGCGCCAAGAGAGAGCTTGCTCTCCCTGTCTTTGAGTACTGTTTTCAGTGTCCCGGTTACCTCTTTGCTAACATTCTCTTCAGAGCTGCAGTGAAACCAGGAACCACGTGGAGAAGGCACCCACACTGAAAGTGCCTGGAAGGAACATTGGGGCTTCTTCTCAGTGTCTCTGATGTTGGGTTTTACTGTCCCGGCAAAGTCTCTGCTAACACCCTGCAGAGCGCAGTGCCCAATATACAGAAACGTCTTGCGGTATCTCCTACAGGGAAAGTGCCAGGAGGGAATTGTCGATCTTGTTCTCAGTGTCTCTGAGAATTGCTCTGATTATCCGTGCGACCTCTTTGCTAAGACTCTCCAGAGAGACGTCCTCAAAACCAACACACATCTTGACATATCTCCCACATTGATCGCAGTGTCTCCAGGAACGGCATTCAAGGAGCCAGGAACTTTTCTCCCTACACTGTCCATTGAGTTGTCCTCAAAACCAATATACATCCTGCTATATCTCCCACATGGAAAGTGCCAGGAGGGAAAAGTGAGGATTATGCTTAGACTTTCTCAGAACTGCTTCAAATCAACTAGATAGCTTTGTGCTGTAAATCTCCCAACAGCCAAATGTAAAAGCAGCAAACATCTCGCTGTATGTCCCACATCCAAAGCGCCAAGAGAGAGCTTGCTCTCCCTGTCTTTGAGTACTGTTTTCAGTGTCCCGGTTACCTCTTTGCTAACATTCTCTTCAGAGCTGCAGTGAAACCAGGAACCACGTGGAGAAGGCACCCACACTGAAAGTGCCTGGAGGGAACATTGGGGCTTCTTCTCAGTGTCTCTGACATAGGGTTTCACTGTCCCGGCAAAGTCTCTGCTAACACCCTGCAGAGCGCAGTGCCCAATATACAGAAACGTCTTGCGGTATCTCCTACAGGGAAAGTGCCAGGAGGGAATTGTCGATCTTGTTCTCAGTGTCTCTGAGAATTGCTCTGATTATCCGTGCGACCTCTTTGCTAAGACTCTCCAGAGAGACGTCCTCAAAACCAACACACATCTTGACATATCTCCCACATTGATCGCAGTGTCTCCAGGAACGGCATTCAAGGAGCCAGGAACTTTTCTCCCTACACTGTCCATTGAGTTGTCCTCAAAACCAATATACATCCTGCTATATCTCCCACATGGAAAGTGCCAGGAGGGAAAAGTGAGGATTATGCTTAGACTTTCTCAGAACTGCTTCAAATCAACTAGATATCTTTGTGCTGTAAATCTCCCAACAGCCAAATGTAAAAGCAGCAAACATCTCGCTGTATGTCCCACATCCAAAGCGCCAAGAGAGAGCTTGCTCTCCCTGTCTTTGAGTACTGTTTTCAGTGTCCCGATGACCTCTTTGCTAACATTCTCTTCAGAGCTGCAGTGAAACCAGGAACCACGTGGAGAAGGCACCCACACTGAAAGTGCCTGGAAGGAACATTGGGGCTTCTTCTCAGTGTCTCTGATGTTGGGTTTTACTGTCCCGGCAAAGTCTCTGCTAACACCCTGCAGAGCGCAGTGCCCAATATACAGAAACGTCTTGCGGTATCTCCTACAGGGAAAGTGCCAGGAGGGAATTGTCGATCTTGTTCTCAGTGTCTCTGAGAATTGCTCTGATTATCCGTGCGACCTCTTTGCTAAGACTCTCCAGAGAGACGTCCTCAAAACAAACACACATCTTGACATATCTCCCACATTGATCGCAGTGTCTCCAGGAACGGCATTCAAGGAGCCAGGAACTTTTCTCCCTACACTGTCCATTGAGTTGTCCTCAAAACCAATATACATCCTGCTATATCTCCCACATGGAAAGTGCCAGGAGGGAAAAGTGAGGATTATGCTTAGACTTTCTCAGAACTGCTTCAAATCAACTAGATATCTTTGTGCTGTAAATCTCCCAACAGCCAAATGTAAAAGCAGCAAACATCTCGCTGTATGTCCCACATCCAAAGCGCCAAGAGAGAGCTTGCTCGCCCTGTCTTTGAGTACTGTTTTCAGTGTCCCGGTTACCTCTTTGCTAACATTCTCTTCAGAGCTGCAGTGAAACCAGGAACCACGTGGAGAAGGCACCCACACTGAAAGTGCCTGGAGGGAACATTGGAGCTTCTTCTCAGTGTCTCTGACATAGGGTTTCACTGTCCCGGCAAAGTCTCTGCTAACACCCTGCAGAGCGCAGTGCCCAATATACAGAAACGTCTTGCGGTATCTCCTACAGGGAAAGTGCCAGGAGGGAATTGTCGATCTTGTTCTCAGTGTCTCTGAGAATTGCTCTGATTATCCGTGCGACCTCTTTGCTAAGACTCTCCAGAGAGACGTCCTCAAAACCAACACACATCTTGACATATCTCCCACATTGATCGCAGTGTCTCCAGGAACGGCATTCAAGGAGCCAGGAACTTTTCTCCCTACACTGTCCATTGAGTTGTCCTCAAAACCAATATACATCCTGCTATATCTCCCACATGGAAAGTGCCAGGAGGGAAAAGTGAGGATTATGCTTAGACTTTCTCAGAACTGCTTCAAATCAACTAGATATCTTTGTGCTGTAAATCTCCCAACAGCCAAATGTAAAAGCAGCAAACATCTCGCTGTATGTCCCACATCCAAAGCGCCAAGAGAGAGCTTGCTCGCCCTGTCTTTGAGTACTGTTTTCAGTGTCCCGGTTACCTCTTTGCTAACATTCTCTTCAGAGCTGCAGTGAAACCAGGAACCACGTGGAGAAGGCACCCACACTGAAAGTGCCTGGAGGGAACATTGGGGCTTCTTCTCAGTGTCTCTGATGTTGGGTTTTACTGTCCCGGCAAAGTCTCTGCTAACACCCTGCAGAGCGCAGTGCCCAATATACAGAAACGTCTTGCGGTATCTCCTACAGGGAAAGTGCCAGGAGGGAATTGTCGATCTTGTTCTCAGTGTCTCTGAGAATTGCTCTGATTATCCGTGCGACCTCTTTGCTAAGACTCTCCAGAGAGACGTCCTCAAAACCAACACACATCTTGACATATCTCCCACATTGATCGCAGTGACTCCAGGAACGGCATTCAAGGAGCCAGGAACTTTTCTCCCTACACTGTCCATTGAGTTGTCCTCAAAACCAATATACATCCTGCTATATCTCCCACATGGAAAGTGCCAGGAGGGAAAAGTGAGGATTATGTTTAGACTTTCTCGGAACTGCTTCAAATCAACTAGATATCTTTGTGCTGTAAATCTCCCAACAGCCAAATGTAAAAGCAGCAAACATCTCGCTGTATGTCCCACATCCAAAGCGCCAAGAGAGAGCTTGCTCGCCCTGTCTTTGAGTACTGTTTTCAGTGTCCCGGTTACCTCTTTGCTAACATTCTCTTCAGAGCTGCAGTGAAACCAGGAACCACGTGGAGAAGGCACCCACACTGAAAGTGCCTGGAGGGAACATTGGGGCTTCTTCTCAGTGTCTCTGACATAGGGTTTCACTGTCCCGGCAAAGTCTCTGCTAACACCCTGCAGAGCGCAGTGCCCAATATACAGAAACGTCTTGCGGTATCTCCTACAGGGAAAGTGCCAGGAGGGAATTGTCGATCTTGTTCTCAGTGTCTCTGAGAATTGCTCTGATTATCCGTGCGACCTCTTTGCTAAGACTCTCCAGAGAGACGTCCTCAAAACCAACACACATCTTGACATATCTCCCACATTGATCGCAGTGTCTCCAGGAACGGCATTCAAGGAGCCAGGAACTTTTCTCCCTACACTGTCCATTGAGTTGTCCTCAAAACCAATATACATCCTGCTATATCTCCCACATGGAAAGTGCCAGGAGGGAAAAGTGAGGATTATGCTTAGACTTTCTCAGAACTGCTTCAAATCAACTAGATATCTTTGTGCTGTAAATCTCCCAACAGCCAAATGTAAAAGCAGCAAACATCTCGCTGTATGTCCCACATCCAAAGCGCCAAGAGAGAGCTTGCTCTCCCTGTCTTTGAGTACTGTTTTCAGTGTCCCGGTTACCTCTTTGCTAACATTCTCTTCAGAGCTGCAGTGAAACCAGGAACCACGTGGAGAAGGCACCCACACTGAAAGTGCCTGGAGGGAACATTGGGGCTTCTTCTCAGTGTCTCTGACATAGGGTTTCACTGTCCCGGCAAAGTCTCTGCTAACACCCTGCAGAGCGCAGTGCCCAATATACAGAAACGTCTTGCGGTATCTCCTACAGGGAAAGTGCCAGGAGGGAATTGTAGATCTTGTTCTCAGTGTCTCTGAGAATTGCTCTGATTATCCATGTGACCTCTTTGCTAAGACTCTCCAGAGAGACGTCCTCAAAACCAACACACATCTTGACATATCTCCCACATTGATCGCAGTGTCTCCAGGAACGGCATTCAAGGAGCCAGGACCTTTTCTCCCTACACTGTCCATTGAGTTGTCCTCAAAACCAATAGACATCCTGCTATATCTCCCACATGGAAAGTGCCAGGAGGGAAAAGTGAGGATTATGTTTAGACTTTCTCGGAACTGCTTCAAATCAACTAGATATCTTTGTGCTGTAATTCTCCCAACAGCTAAACGCAAAAGCAGCAAACATCTCGCTGTATGTCCCACATCCAAAGTGCCAAGAGAGAGCTTGCTCGCCCTGTCTTTGAGTACTGTTTTCAGTGTCCCGATGACCTCTTTGCTAACATTCTCTTCAGAGATGCAGTGAAACCAGGAACCACGTGGAGAAGGCACCCACACTGAAAGTGCCTGGAGGGAACATTGGGGCTTCTTCTCAGTGTCTCTGATGTCGGGTTTCACTGTCCCGGCAAAGTCTCTGCTAACACCCTGCAGAGCGCAGTGCCCAATATACAGAAACGTCTTGCGGTATCTCCTACAGGGAAAGTGCCAGGAGGGAATTGTCGATCTTGTTCTCAGTGTCTCTGAGAATTGCTCTGATTATCCATGTGACCTCTTTGCTAAGACTCTCCAGAGAGACGTCCTCAAAACCAACACACATCTTGACATATCTCCCGCATTGATCGCAGTGTCTCCAGGAACGGCATTCAAGGAGCCAGGAACTTTTCTCCCTACACTGTCCATTGAGTTGTCCTCAAAACCAATATACATCCTGCTATATCTCCCACATGGAAAGTGCCAGGAGGGAAAAGTGAGGATTATGCTTAGACTTTCTCAGAACTGCTTCAAATCAACTAGATATCTTTGTGCTGTAAATCTCCCAACAGCCAAATGTAAAAGCAGCAAACATCTCGCTGTATGTCCCACATCCAAAGCGCCAAGAGAGAGCTTGCTCTCCCTGTCTTTGAGTACTGTTTTCAGTGTCCCGGTTACCTCTTTGCTAACATTCTCTTCAGAGCTGCAGTGAAACCAGGAACCACGTGGAGAAGGCACCCACACTGAAAGTGCCTGGAAGGAACATTGGGGCTTCTTCTCAGTGTCTCTGATGTTGGGTTTTACTGTCCCGGCAAAGTCTCTGCTAACACCCTGCAGAGCGCAGTGCCCAATATACAGAAACGTCTTGCGGTATCTCCTACAGGGAAAGTGCCAGGAGGGAATTGTCGATCTTGTTCTCAGTGTCTCTGAGAATTGCTCTGATTATCCGTGCGACCTCTTTGCTAAGACTCTCCAGAGAGACGTCCTCAAAACCAACACACATCTTGACATATCTCCCACATTGATCGCAGTGTCTCCAGGAACGGCATTCAAGGAGCCAGGAACTTTTCTCCCTACACTGTCCATTGAGTTGTCCTCAAAACCAATATACATCCTGCTATATCTCCCACATGGAAAGTGCCAGGAGGGAAAAGTGAGGATTATGCTTAGACTTTCTCAGAACTGCTTCAAATCAACTAGATAGCTTTGTGCTGTAAATCTCCCAACAGCCAAATGTAAAAGCAGCAAACATCTCGCTGTATGTCCCACATCCAAAGCGCCAAGAGAGAGCTTGCTCTCCCTGTCTTTGAGTACTGTTTTCAGTGTCCCGGTTACCTCTTTGCTAACATTCTCTTCAGAGCTGCAGTGAAACCAGGAACCACGTGGAGAAGGCACCCACACTGAAAGTGCCTGGAGGGAACATTGGGGCTTCTTCTCAGTGTCTCTGACATAGGGTTTCACTGTCCCGGCAAAGTCTCTGCTAACACCCTGCAGAGCGCAGTGCCCAATATACAGAAACGTCTTGCGGTATCTCCTACAGGGAAAGTGCCAGGAGGGAATTGTCGATCTTGTTCTCAGTGTCTCTGAGAATTGCTCTGATTATCCGTGCGACCTCTTTGCTAAGACTCTCCAGAGAGACGTCCTCAAAACCAACACACATCTTGACATATCTCCCACATTGATCGCAGTGTCTCCAGGAACGGCATTCAAGGAGCCAGGAACTTTTCTCCCTACACTGTCCATTGAGTTGTCCTCAAAACCAATATACATCCTGCTATATCTCCCACATGGAAAGTGCCAGGAGGGAAAAGTGAGGATTATGCTTAGACTTTCTCAGAACTGCTTCAAATCAACTAGATATCTTTGTGCTGTAAATCTCCCAACAGCCAAATGTAAAAGCAGCAAACATCTCGCTGTATGTCCCACATCCAAAGCGCCAAGAGAGAGCTTGCTCTCCCTGTCTTTGAGTACTGTTTTCAGTGTCCCGATGACCTCTTTGCTAACATTCTCTTCAGAGCTGCAGTGAAACCAGGAACCACGTGGAGAAGGCACCCACACTGAAAGTGCCTGGAAGGAACATTGGGGCTTCTTCTCAGTGTCTCTGATGTTGGGTTTTACTGTCCCGGCAAAGTCTCTGCTAACACCCTGCAGAGCGCAGTGCCCAATATACAGAAACGTCTTGCGGTATCTCCTACAGGGAAAGTGCCAGGAGGGAATTGTCGATCTTGTTCTCAGTGTCTCTGAGAATTGCTCTGATTATCCGTGCGACCTCTTTGCTAAGACTCTCCAGAGAGACGTCCTCAAAACAAACACACATCTTGACATATCTCCCACATTGATCGCAGTGTCTCCAGGAACGGCATTCAAGGAGCCAGGAACTTTTCTCCCTACACTGTCCATTGAGTTGTCCTCAAAACCAATATACATCCTGCTATATCTCCCACATGGAAAGTGCCAGGAGGGAAAAGTGAGGATTATGCTTAGACTTTCTCAGAACTGCTTCAAATCAACTAGATATCTTTGTGCTGTAAATCTCCCAACAGCCAAATGTAAAAGCAGCAAACATCTCGCTGTATGTCCCACATCCAAAGCGCCAAGAGAGAGCTTGCTCGCCCTGTCTTTGAGTACTGTTTTCAGTGTCCCGGTTACCTCTTTGCTAACATTCTCTTCAGAGCTGCAGTGAAACCAGGAACCACGTGGAGAAGGCACCCACACTGAAAGTGCCTGGAGGGAACATTGGGGCTTCTTCTCAGTGTCTCTGACATAGGGTTTCACTGTCCCGGCAAAGTCTCTGCTAACACCCTGCAGAGCACAGTGCCCAATATACAGAAACGTCTTGCGGTATCTCCTACAGGGAAAGTGCCAGGAGGGAATTGTCGATCTTGTTCTCAGTGTCTCTGAGAATTGCTCTGATTATCCGTGCGACCTCTTTGCTAAGACTCTCCAGAGAGACGTCCTCAAAACCAACACACATCTTGACATATCTCCCACATTGATCGCAGTGTCTCCAGGAACGGCATTCAAGGAGCCAGGAACTTTTCTCCCTACACTGTCCATTGAGTTGTCCTCAAAACCAATATACATCCTGCTATATCTCCCACATGGAAAGTGCCAGGAGGGAAAAGTGAGGATTATGCTTAGACTTTCTCAGAACTGCTTCAAATCAACTAGATAGCTTTGTGCTGTAAATCTCCCAACAGCCAAATGTAAAAGCAGCAAACATCTCGCTGTATGTCCCACATCCAAAGCGCCAAGAGAGAGCTTGCTCTCCCTGTCTTTGAGTACTGTTTTCAGTGTCCCGGTTACCTCTTTGCTAACATTCTCTTCAGAGCTGCAGTGAAACCAGGAACCACGTGGAGAAGGCACCCACACTGAAAGTGCCTGGAGGGAACATTGGGGCTTCTTCTCAGTGTCTCTGACATAGGGTTTCACTGTCCCGGCAAAGTCTCTGCTAACACCCTGCAGAGCGCAGTGCCCAATATACAGAAACGTCTTGCGGTATCTCCTACAGGGAAAGTGCCAGGAGGGAATTGTCGATCTTGTTCTCAGTGTCTCTGAGAATTGCTCTGATTATCCGTGCGACCTCTTTGCTAAGACTCTCCAGAGAGACGTCCTCAAAACCAACACACATCTTGACATATCTCCCACATTGATCGCAGTGTCTCCAGGAACGGCATTCAAGGAGCCAGGAACTTTTCTCCCTACACTGTCCATTGAGTTGTCCTCAAAACCAATATACATCCTGCTATATCTCCCACATGGAAAGTGCCAGGAGGGAAAAGTGAGGATTATGCTTAGACTTTCTCAGAACTGCTTCAAATCAACTAGATATCTTTGTGCTGTAATTCTCCCAACAGCCAAACGCAAAAGCAGCAAACATCTCGCTGTATGTCCCACATCCAAAGCGCCAAGAGAGAGCTTGCTCTCCCTGTCTTTGAGTACTGTTTTCAGTGTCCCGGTTACCTCTTTGCTAACATTCTCTTCAGAGCTGCAGTGAAACCAGGAACCACGTGGAGAAGGCACCCACACTGAAAGTGCCTGGAGGGAACATTGGGGCTTCTTCTCAGTGTCTCTGACATAGGGTTTCACTGTCCCGGCAAAGTCTCTGCTAACACCCTGCAGAGCGCAGTGCCCAATATACAGAAACGTCTTGCGGTATCTCCTACAGGGAAAGTGCCAGGAGGGAATTGTCGATCTTGTTCTCAGTGTCTCTGAGAATTGCTCTGATTATCCGTGCGACCTCTTTGCTAAGACTCTCCAGAGAGACGTCCTCAAAACCAACACACATCTTGACATATCTCCCACATTGATCGCAGTGTCTCCAGGAACGGCATTCAAGGAGCCAGGAACTTTTCTCCCTACACTGTCCATTGAGTTGTCCTCAAAACCAATATACATCCTGCTATATCTCCCACATGGAAAGTGCCAGGAGGGAAAAGTGAGGATTATGTTTAGACTTTCTCGGAACTGCTTCAAATCAACTAGATATCTTTGTGCTGTAAATCTCCCAACAGCCAAATGTAAAAGCAGCAAACATCTCGCTGTATGTCCCACATCCAAAGCGCCAAGAGAGAGCTTGCTCTCCCTGTCTTTGAGTACTGTTTTCAGTGTCCCGGTTACCTCTTTGCTAACATTCTCTTCAGAGCTGCAGTGAAACCAGGAACCACGTGGAGAAGGCACCCACACTGAAAGTGCCTGGAGGGAACATTGGGGCTTCTTCTCAGTGTCTCTGACATAGGGTTTCACTGTCCCGGCAAAGTCTCTGCTAACACCCTGCAGAGCGCAGTGCCCAATATACAGAAACGTCTTGCGGTATCTCCTACAGGGAAAGTGCCAGGAGGGAATTGTCGATCTTGTTCTCAGTGTCTCTGAGAATTGCTCTGATTATCCGTGCGACCTCTTTGCTAAGACTCTCCAGAGAGACGTCCTCAAAACCAACACACATCTTGACATATCTCCCACATTGATCGCAGTGTCTCCAGGAACGGCATTCAAGGAGCCAGGAACTTTTCTCCCTACACTGTCCATTGAGTTGTCCTCAAAACCAATATACATCCTGCTATATCTCCCACATGGAAAGTGCCAGGAGGGAAAAGTGAGGATTATGCTTAGACTTTCTCAGAACTGCTTCAAATCAACTAGATAGCTTTGTGCTGTAAATCTCCCAACAGCCAAATGTAAAAGCAGCAAACATCTCGCTGTATGTCCCACATCCAAAGCGCCAAGAGAGAGCTTGCTCTCCCTGTCTTTGAGTACTGTTTTCAGTGTCCCGGTTACCTCTTTGCTAACATTCTCTTCAGAGCTGCAGTGAAACCAGGAACCACGTGGAGAAGGCACCCACACTGAAAGTGCCTGGAGGGAACATTGGGGCTTCTTCTCAGTGTCTCTGACATAGGGTTTCACTGTCCCGGCAAAGTCTCTGCTAACACCCTGCAGAGCGCAGTGCCCAATATACAGAAACGTCTTGCGGTATCTCCTACAGGGAAAGTGCCAGGAGGGAATTGTAGATCTTGTTCTCAGTGTCTCTGAGAATTGCTCTGATTATCCGTGCGACCTCTTTGCTAAGACTCTCCAGAGAGACGTCCTCAAAACCAACACACATCTTGACATATCTCCCACATTGATCGCAGTGTCTCCAGGAACGGCATTCAAGGAGCCAGGAACTTTTCTCCCTACACTGTCCATTGAGTTGTCCTCAAAACCAATATACATCCTGCTATATCTCCCACATGGAAAGTGCCAGGAGGGAAAAGTGAGGATTATGCTTAGACTTTCTCAGAACTGCTTCAAATCAACTAGATAGCTTTGTGCTGTAAATCTCCCAACAGCCAAATGTAAAAGCAGCAAACATCTCGCTGTATGTCCCACATCCAAAGCGCCAAGAGAGAGCTTGCTCTCCCTGTCTTTGAGTACTGTTTTCAGTGTCCCGGTTACCTCTTTGCTAACATTCTCTTCAGAGCTGCAGTGAAACCAGGAACCACGTGGAGAAGGCACCCACACTGAAAGTGCCTGGAGGGAACATTGGGGCTTCTTCTCAGTGTCTCTGACATAGGGTTTCACTGTCCCGGCAAAGTCTCTGCTAACACCCTGCAGAGCGCAGTGCCCAATATACAGAAACGTCTTGCGGTATCTCCTACAGGGAAAGTGCCAGGAGGGAATTGTCGATCTTGTTCTCAGTGTCTCTGAGAATTGCTCTGATTATCCGTGCGACCTCTTTGCTAAGACTCTCCAGAGAGACGTCCTCAAAACCAACACACATCTTGACATATCTCCCACATTGATCGCAGTGTCTCCAGGAACGGCATTCAAGGAGCCAGGAACTTTTCTCCCTACACTGTCCATTGAGTTGTCCTCAAAACCAATATACATCCTGCTATATCTCCCACATGGAAAGTGCCAGGAGGGAAAAGTGAGGATTATGCTTAGACTTTCTCAGAACTGCTTCAAATCAACTAGATATCTTTGTGCTGTAAATCTCCCAACAGCCAAACGCAAAAGCAGCAAACATCTCGCTGTATGTCCCACATCCAAAGCGCCAAGAGAGAGCTTGCTCTCCCTGTCTTTGAGTACTGTTTTCAGTGTCCCGGTTACCTCTTTGCTAACATTCTCTTCAGAGCTGCAGTGAAACCAGGAACCACGTGGAGAAGGCACCCACACTGAAAGTGCCTGGAGGGAACATTGGGGCTTCTTCTCAGTGTCTCTGACATAGGGTTTCACTGTCCCGGCAAAGTCTCTGCTAACACCCTGCAGAGCGCAGTGCCCAATATACAGAAACGTCTTGCGGTATCTCCTACAGGGAAAGTGCCAGGAGGGAATTGTCGATCTTGTTCTCAGTGTCTCTGAGAATTGCTCTGATTATCCGTGCGACCTCTTTGCTAAGACTCTCCAGAGAGACGTCCTCAAAACCAACACACATCTTGACATATCTCCCACATTGATCGCAGTGTCTCCAGGAACGGCATTCAAGGAGCCAGGAACTTTTCTCCCTACACTGTCCATTGAGTTGTCCTCAAAACCAATATACATCCTGCTATATCTCCCACATGGAAAGTGCCAGGAGGGAAAAGTGAGGATTATGTTTAGACTTTCTCGGAACTGCTTCAAATCAACTAGATATCTTTGTGCTGTAAATCTCCCAACAGCCAAATGTAAAAGCAGCAAACATCTCGCTGTATGTCCCACATCCAAAGCGCCAAGAGAGAGCTTGCTCTCCCTGTCTTTGAGTACTGTTTTCAGTGTCCCGGTTACCTCTTTGCTAACATTCTCTTCAGAGCTGCAGTGAAACCAGGAACCACGTGGAGAAGGCACCCACACTGAAAGTGCCTGGAGGGAACATTGGGGCTTCTTCTCAGTGTCTCTGACATAGGGTTTCACTGTCCCGGCAAAGTCTCTGCTAACACCCTGCAGAGCGCAGTGCCCAATATACAGAAACGTCTTGCGGTATCTCCTACAGGGAAAGTGCCAGGAGGGAATTGTCGATCTTGTTCTCAGTGTCTCTGAGAATTGCTCTGATTATCCGTGCGACCTCTTTGCTAAGACTCTCCAGAGAGACGTCCTCAAAACCAACACACATCTTGACATATCTCCCACATTGATCGCAGTGTCTCCAGGAACGGCATTCAAGGAGCCAGGAACTTTTCTCCCTACACTGTCCATTGAGTTGTCCTCAAAACCAATATACATCCTGCTATATCTCCCACATGGAAAGTGCCAGGAGGGAAAAGTGAGGATTATGCTTAGACTTTCTCAGAACTGCTTCAAATCAACTAGATAGCTTTGTGCTGTAAATCTCCCAACAGCCAAATGTAAAAGCAGCAAACATCTCGCTGTATGTCCCACATCCAAAGCGCCAAGAGAGAGCTTGCTCTCCCTGTCTTTGAGTACTGTTTTCACTGTCCCGGTTACCTCTTTGCTAACATTCTCTTCAGAGCTGCAGTGAAACCAGGAACCACGTGGAGAAGGCACCCACACTGAAAGTGCCTGGAGGGAACATTGGGGCTTCTTCTCAGTGTCTCTGACATAGGGTTTCACTGTCCCGGCAAAGTCTCTGCTAACACCCTGCAGAGCGCAGTGCCCAATATACAGAAACGTCTTGCGGTATCTCCTACAGGGAAAGTGCCAGGAGGGAATTGTCGATCTTGTTCTCAGTGTCTCTGAGAATTGCTCTGATTATCCGTGCGACCTCTTTGCTAAGACTCTCCAGAGAGACGTCCTCAAAACCAACACACATCTTGACATATCTCCCACATTGATCGCAGTGTCTCCAGGAACGGCATTCAAGGAGCCAGGAACTTTTCTCCCTACACTGTCCATTGAGTTGTCCTCAAAACCAATATACATCCTGCTATATCTCCCACATGGAAAGTGCCAGGAGGGAAAAGTGAGGATTATGCTTAGACTTTCTCAGAACTGCTTCAAATCAACTAGATAGCTTTGTGCTGTAAATCTCCCAACAGCCAAATGTAAAAGCAGCAAACATCTCGCTGTATGTCCCACATCCAAAGCGCCAAGAGAGAGCTTGCTCTCCCTGTCTTTGAGTACTGTTTTCAGTGTCCCGGTTACCTCTTTGCTAACATTCTCTTCAGAGCTGCAGTGAAACCAGGAAGCACGTGGAGAAGGCACCCACACTGAAAGTGCCTGGAGGGAACATTGGGGCTTCTTCTCAGTGTCTCTGACATAGGGTTTCACTGTCCCGGCAAAGTCTCTGCTAACACCCTGCAGAGCGCAGTGCCCAATATACAGAAACGTCTTGCGGTATCTCCTACAGGGAAAGTGCCAGGAGGGAATTGTCGATCTTGTTCTCAGTGTCTCTGAGAATTGCTCTGATTATCCGTGCGACCTCTTTGCTAAGACTCTCCAGAGAGACGTCCTCAAAACCAACACACATCTTGACATATCTCCCACATTGATCGCAGTGTCTCCAGGAACGGCATTCAAGGAGCCAGGAACTTTTCTCCCTACACTGTCCATTGAGTTGTCCTCAAAACCAATATACATCCTGCTATATCTCCCACATGGAAAGTGCCAGGAGGGAAAAGTGAGGATTATGCTTAGACTTTCTCAGAACTGCTTCAAATCAACTAGATAGCTTTGTGCTGTAAATCTCCCAACAGCCAAATGTAAAAGCAGCAAACATCTCGCTGTATGTCCCACATCCAAAGCGCCAAGAGAGAGCTTGCTCTCCCTGTCTTTGAGTACTGTTTTCAGTGTCCCGGTTACCTCTTTGCTAACATTCTCTTCAGAGCTGCAGTGAAACCAGGAACCACGTGGAGAAGGCACCCACACTGAAAGTGCCTGGAGGGAACATTGGGGCTTCTTCTCAGTGTCTCTGACATAGGGTTTCACTGTCCCGGCAAAGTCTCTGCTAACACCCTGCAGAGCGCAGTGCCCAATATACAGAAACGTCTTGCGGTATCTCCTACAGGGAAAGTGCCAGGAGGGAATTGTCGATCTTGTTCTCAGTGTCTCTGAGAATTGCTCTGATTATCCGTGCGACCTCTTTGCTAAGACTCTCCAGAGAGACGTCCTCAAAACCAACACACATCTTGACATATCTCCCACATTGATCGCAGTGTCTCCAGGAACGGCATTCAAGGAGCCAGGAACTTTTCTCCCTACACTGTCCATTGAGTTGTCCTCAAAACCAATATACATCCTGCTATATCTCCCACATGGAAAGTGCCAGGAGGGAAAAGTGAGGATTATGCTTAGACTTTCTCAGAACTGCTTCAAATCAACTAGATAGCTTTGTGCTGTAAATCTCCCAACAGCCAAATGTAAAAGCAGCAAACATCTCGCTGTATGTCCCACATCCAAAGCGCCAAGAGAGAGCTTGCTCTCCCTGTCTTTGAGTACTGTTTTCAGTGTCCCGGTTACCTCTTTGCTAACATTCTCTTCAGAGCTGCAGTGAAACCAGGAACCACGTGGAGAAGGCACCCACACTGAAAGTGCCTGGAGGGAACATTGGGGCTTCTTCTCAGTGTCTCTGACATAGGGTTTCACTGTCCCGGCAAAGTCTCTGCTAACACCCTGCAGAGCGCAGTGCCCAATATACAGAAACGTCTTGCGGTATCTCCTACAGGGAAAGTGCCAGGAGGGAATTGTCGATCTTGTTCTCAGTGTCTCTGAGAATTGCTCTGATTATCCGTGCGACCTCTTTGCTAAGACTCTCCAGAGAGACGTCCTCAAAACCAACACACATCTTGACATATCTCCCACATTGATCGCAGTGTCTCCAGGAACGGCATTCAAGGAGCCAGGAACTTTTCTCCCTACACTGTCCATTGAGTTGTCCTCAAAACCAATATACATCCTGCTATATCTCCCACATGGAAAGTGCCAGGAGGGAAAAGTGAGGATTATGTTTAGACTTTCTCAGAACTGCTTCAAATCAACTAGATATCTTTGTGCTGTAAATCTCCCAACAGCCAAATGTAAAAGCAGCAAACATCTCGCTGTATGTCCCACATCCAAAGCGCCAAGAGAGAGCTTGCTCTCCCTGTCTTTGAGTACTGTTTTCAGTGTCCCGGTTACCTCTTTGCTAACATTCTCTTCAGAGCTGCAGTGAAACCAGGAACCACGTGGAGAAGGCACCCACACTGAAAGTGCCTGGAGGGAACATTGGGGCTTCTTCTCAGTGTCTCTGACATAGGGTTTCACTGTCCCGGCAAAGTCTCTGCTAACACCCTGCAGAGCGCAGTGCCCAATATACAGAAACGTCTTGCGGTATCTCCTACAGGGAAAGTGCCAGGAGGGAATTGTCGATCTTGTTCTCAGTGTCTCTGAGAATTGCTCTGATTATCCGTGCGACCTCTTTGCTAAGACTCTCCAGAGAGACGTCCTCAAAACCAACACACATCTTGACATATCTCCCACATTGATCGCAGTGTCTCCAGGAACGGCATTCAAGGAGCCAGGAACTTTTCTCCCTACACTGTCCATTGAGTTGTCCTCAAAACCAATAGACATCCTGCTATATCTCCCACATGGAAAGTGCCAGGAGGGAAAAGTGAGGATTATGTTTAGACTTTCTCGGAACTGCTTCAAATCAACTAGATATCTTTGTGCTGTAATTCTCCCAACAGCTAAACGCAAAAGCAGCAAACATCTCGCTGTATGTCCCACATCCAAAGTGCCAAGAGAGAGCTTGCTCGCCCTGTCTTTGAGTACTGTTTTCAGTGTCCCGATGACCTCTTTGCTAACATTCTCTTCAGAGATGCAGTGAAACCAGGAACCACGTGGAGAAGGCACCCACACTGAAAGTGCCTGGAAGGAACATTGGGGCTTCTTCTCAGTGTCTCTGACATAGGGTTTCACTGTCCCGGCAAAGTCTCTGCTAACACCCTGCAGAGCGCAGTGCCCAATATACAGAAACGTCTTGCGGTATCTCCTACAGGGAAAGTGCCAGGAGGGAATTGTCGATCTTGTTCTCAGTGTCTCTGAGAATTGCTCTGATTATCCATGTGACCTCTTTGCTAAGACTCTCCAGAGAGACGTCCTCAAAACCAACACACATCTTGACATATCTCCCGCATTGATCGCAGTGTCTCCAGGAACGGCATTCAAGGAGCCAGGAACTTTTCTCCCTACACTGTCCATTGAGTTGTCCTCAAAACCAATATACATCCTGCTATATCTCCCACATGGAAAGTGCCAGGAGGGAAAAGTGAGGATTATGCTTAGACTTTCTCAGAACTGCTTCAAATCAACTAGATAGCTTTGTGCTGTAAATCTCCCAACAGCCAAATGTAAAAGCAGCAAACATCTCGCTGTATGTCCCACATCCAAAGCGCCAAGAGAGAGCTTGCTCGCCCTGTCTTTGAGTACTGTTTTCAGTGTCCCAGTTACCTCTTTGCTAACATTCTCTTCAGAGCTGCAGTGAAACCAGGAACCACGTGGAGAAGGCACCCACACTGAAAGTGCCTGGAGGGAACATTGGGGCTTCTTCTCAGTGTCTCTGACATAGGGTTTCACTGTCCCGGCAAAGTCTCTGCTAACACCCTGCAGAGCACAGTGCCCAATATACAGAAACGTCTTGCGGTATCTCCTACAGGGAAAGTGCCAGGAGGGAATTGTGGAGCTTGTTCTCAGTGTCTCTGAGAATTGCTCTGATTATCCGTGCGACCTCTTTGCTAAGACTCTCCAGAGAGACGTCCTCAAAACCAACACACATCTTGACATATCTCCCACATTGATCGCAGTGTCTCCAGGAACGGCATTCAAGGAGCCAGGAACTTTTCTCCCTACACTGTCCATTGAGTTGTCCTCAAAACCAATATACATCCTGCTATATCTCCCACATGGAAAGTGCCAGGAGGGAAAAGTGAGGATTATGCTTAGACTTTCTCAGAACTGCTTCAAATCAACTAGATATCTTTGTGCTGTAAATCTCCCAACAGCCAAATGTAAAAGCAGCAAACATCTCGCTGTATGTCCCACATCCAAAGCGCCAAGAGAGAGCTTGCTCTCCCTGTCTTTGAGTACTGTTTTCAGTGTCCCGGTTACCTCTTTGCTAACATTCTCTTCAGAGCTGCAGTGAAACCAGGAACCACGTGGAGAAGGCACCCACACTGAAAGTGCCTGGAGGGAACATTGGGGCTTCTTCTCAGTGTCTCTGACATAGGGTTTCACTGTCCCGGCAAAGTCTCTGCTAACACCCTGCAGAGCGCAGTGCCCAATATACAGAAACGTCTTGCGGTATCTCCTACAGGGAAAGTGCCAGGAGGGAATTGTCGATCTTGTTCTCAGTGTCTCTGAGAATTGCTCTGATTATCCGTGCGACCTCTTTGCTAAGACTCTCCAGAGAGACGTCCTCAAAACCAACACACATCTTGACATATCTCCCACATTGATCGCAGTGTCTCCAGGAACGGCATTCAAGGAGCCAGGAACTTTTCTCCCTACACTGTCCATTGAGTTGTCCTCAAAACCAATATACATCCTGCTATATCTCCCACATGGAAAGTGCCAGGAGGGAAAAGTGAGGATTATGTTTAGACTTTCTCAGAACTGCTTCAAATCAACTAGATATCTTTGTGCTGTAAATCTCCCAACAGCCAAATGTAAAAGCAGCAAACATCTCGCTGTATGTCCCACATCCAAAGCGCCAAGAGAGAGCTTGCTCTCCCTGTCTTTGAGTACTGTTTTCAGTGTCCCGGTTACCTCTTTGCTAACATTCTCTTCAGAGCTGCAGTGAAACCAGGAACCACGTGGAGAAGGCACCCACACTGAAAGTGCCTGGAGGGAACATTGGGGCTTCTTCTCAGTGTCTCTGACATAGGGTTTCACTGTCCCGGCAAAGTCTCTGCTAACACCCTGCAGAGCGCAGTGCCCAATATACAGAAACGTCTTGCGGTATCTCCTACAGGGAAAGTGCCAGGAGGGAATTGTCGATCTTGTTCTCAGTGTCTCTGAGAATTGCTCTGATTATCCGTGCGACCTCTTTGCTAAGACTCTCCAGAGAGACGTCCTCAAAACCAACACACATCTTGACATATCTCCCACATTGATCGCAGTGTCTCCAGGAACGGCATTCAAGGAGCCAGGAACTTTTCTCCCTACACTGTCCATTGAGTTGTCCTCAAAACCAATAGACATCCTGCTATATCTCCCACATGGAAAGTGCCAGGAGGGAAAAGTGAGGATTATGTTTAGACTTTCTCGGAACTGCTTCAAATCAACTAGATATCTTTGTGCTGTAATTCTCCCAACAGCTAAACGCAAAAGCAGCAAACATCTCGCTGTATGTCCCACATCCAAAGTGCCAAGAGAGAGCTTGCTCGCCCTGTCTTTGAGTACTGTTTTCAGTGTCCCGATGACCTCTTTGCTAACATTCTCTTCAGAGATGCAGTGAAACCAGGAACCACGTGGAGAAGGCACCCACACTGAAAGTGCCTGGAAGGAACATTGGGGCTTCTTCTCAGTGTCTCTGACATAGGGTTTCACTGTCCCGGCAAAGTCTCTGCTAACACCCTGCAGAGCGCAGTGCCCAATATACAGAAACGTCTTGCGGTATCTCCTACAGGGAAAGTGCCAGGAGGGAATTGTCGATCTTGTTCTCAGTGTCTCTGAGAATTGCTCTGATTATCCATGTGACCTCTTTGCTAAGACTCTCCAGAGAGACGTCCTCAAAACCAACACACATCTTGACATATCTCCCGCATTGATCGCAGTGTCTCCAGGAACGGCATTCAAGGAGCCAGGAACTTTTCTCCCTACACTGTCCATTGAGTTGTCCTCAAAACCAATATACATCCTGCTATATCTCCCACATGGAAAGTGCCAGGAGGGAAAAGTGAGGATTATGCTTAGACTTTCTCAGAACTGCTTCAAATCAACTAGATAGCTTTGTGCTGTAAATCTCCCAACAGCCAAATGTAAAAGCAGCAAACATCTCGCTGTATGTCCCACATCCAAAGCGCCAAGAGAGAGCTTGCTCGCCCTGTCTTTGAGTACTGTTTTCAGTGTCCCAGTTACCTCTTTGCTAACATTCTCTTCAGAGCTGCAGTGAAACCAGGAACCACGTGGAGAAGGCACCCACACTGAAAGTGCCTGGAGGGAACATTGGGGCTTCTTCTCAGTGTCTCTGACATAGGGTTTCACTGTCCCGGCAAAGTCTCTGCTAACACCCTGCAGAGCACAGTGCCCAATATACAGAAACGTCTTGCGGTATCTCCTACAGGGAAAGTGCCAGGAGGGAATTGTGGAGCTTGTTCTCAGTGTCTCTGAGAATTGCTCTGATTATCCGTGCGACCTCTTTGCTAAGACTCTCCAGAGAGACGTCCTCAAAACCAACACACATCTTGACATATCTCCCACATTGATCGCAGTGTCTCCAGGAACGGCATTCAAGGAGCCAGGAACTTTTCTCCCTACACTGTCCATTGAGTTGTCCTCAAAACCAATATACATCCTGCTATATCTCCCACATGGAAAGTGCCAGGAGGGAAAAGTGAGGATTATGCTTAGACTTTCTCAGAACTGCTTCAAATCAACTAGATATCTTTGTGCTGTAAATCTCCCAACAGCCAAATGTAAAAGCAGCAAACATCTCGCTGTATGTCCCACATCCAAAGCGCCAAGAGAGAGCTTGCTCTCCCTGTCTTTGAGTACTGTTTTCAGTGTCCCGGTTACCTCTTTGCTAACATTCTCTTCAGAGCTGCAGTGAAACCAGGAACCACGTGGAGAAGGCACCCACACTGAAAGTGCCTGGAGGGAACATTGGGGCTTCTTCTCAGTGTCTCTGACATAGGGTTTCACTGTCCCGGCAAAGTCTCTGCTAACACCCTGCAGAGCGCAGTGCCCAATATACAGAAACGTCTTGCGGTATCTCCTACAGGGAAAGTGCCAGGAGGGAATTGTCGATCTTGTTCTCAGTGTCTCTGAGAATTGCTCTGATTATCCGTGCGACCTCTTTGCTAAGACTCTCCAGAGAGACGTCCTCAAAACCAACACACATCTTGACATATCTCCCACATTGATCGCAGTGTCTCCAGGAACGGCATTCAAGGAGCCAGGAACTTTTCTCCCTACACTGTCCATTGAGTTGTCCTCAAAACCAATATACATCCTGCTATATCTCCCACATGGAAAGTGCCAGGAGGGAAAAGTGAGGATTATGCTTAGACTTTCTCAGAACTGCTTCAAATCAACTAGATATCTTTGTGCTGTAAAACTCCCAACAGCCAAATGTAAAAGCAGCAAACATCTCGCTGTAGGTCCCACATCCAAAGCGCCAAGAGAGAGCTTGCTCTCCCTGTCTTTGAGTACTGTTTTCAGTGTCCCGGTTACCTCTTTGCTAACATTCTCTTCAGAGCTGCAGTGAAACCAGGAACCACGTGGAGAAGGCACCCACACTGAAAGTGCCTGGAGGGAACATTGGGGCTTCTTCTCAGTGTCTCTGACATAGGGTTTCACTGTCCCGGCAAAGTCTCTGCTAACACCCTGCAGAGCGCAGTGCCCAATATACAGAAACGTCTTGCGGTATCTCCTACAGGGAAAGTGCCAGGAGGGAATTGTCGATCTTGTTCTCAGTGTCTCTGAGAATTGCTCTGATTATCCGTGCGACCTCTTTGCTAAGACTCTCCAGAGAGACGTCCTCAAAACCAACACACATCTTGACATATCTCCCACATTGATCGCAGTGTCTCCAGGAACGGCATTCAAGGAGCCAGGAACTTTTCTCCCTACACTGTCCATTGAGTTGTCCTCAAAACCAATATACATCCTGCTATATCTCCCACATGGAAAGTGCCAGGAGGGAAAAGTGAGGATTATGCTTAGACTTTCTCGGAACTGCTTCAAATCAACTAGATATCTTTGTGCTGTAAATCTCCCAACAGCCAAATGTAAAAGCAGCAAACATCTCGCTGTATGTCCCACATCCAAAGCGCCAAGAGAGAGCTTGCTCTCCCTGTCTTTGAGTACTGTTTTCAGTGTCCCGGTTACCTCTTTGCTAACATTCTCTTCAGAGCTGCAGTGAAACCAGGAACCACGTGGAGAAGGCACCCACACTGAAAGTGCCTGGAGGGAACATTGGGGCTTCTTCTCAGTGTCTCTGACATAGGGTTTCACTGTCCCGGCAAAGTCTCTGCTAACACCCTGCAGAGCGCAGTGCCCAATATACAGAAACGTCTTGCGGTATCTCCTACAGGGAAAGTGCCAGGAGGGAATTGTCGATCTTGTTCTCAGTGTCTCTGAGAATTGCTCTGATTATCCGTGCGACCTCTTTGCTAAGACTCTCCAGAGAGACGTCCTCAAAACCAACACACATCTTGACATATCTCCCACATTGATCGCAGTGTCTCCAGGAACGGCATTCAAGGAGCCAGGAACTTTTCTCCCTACACTGTCCATTGAGTTGTCCTCAAAACCAATAGACATCCTGCTATATCTCCCACATGGAAAGTGCCAGGAGGGAAAAGTGAGGATTATGCTTAGACTTTCTCAGAACTGCTTCAAATCAACTAGATATCTTTGTGCTGTAAATCTCCCAACAGCCAAATGTAAAAGCAGCAAACATCTCGCTGTATGTCCCACATCCAAAGCGCCAAGAGAGAGCTTGCTCTCCCTGTCTTTGAGTACTGTTTTCAGTGTCCCGGTTACCTCTTTGCTAACATTCTCTTCAGAGCTGCAGTGAAACCAGGAACCACGTGGAGAAGGCACCCACACTGAAAGTGCCTGGAGGGAACATTGGGGCTTCTTCTCAGTGTCTCTGACATAGGGTTTCACTGTCCCGGCAAAGTCTCTGCTAACACCCTGCAGAGCGCAGTGCCCAATATACAGAAACGTCTTGCGGTATCTCCTACAGGGAAAGTGCCAGGAGGGAATTGTAGATCTTGTTCTCAGTGTCTCTGAGAATTGCTCTGATTATCCGTGCGACCTCTTTGCTAAGACTCTCCAGAGAGACGTCCTCAAAACCAACACACATCTTGACATATCTCCCACATTGATCGCAGTGTCTCCAGGAACGGCATTCAAGGAGCCAGGAACTTTTCTCCCTACACTGTCCATTGAGTTGTCCTCAAAACCAATATACATCCTGCTATATCTCCCACATGGAAAGTGCCAGGAGGGAAAAGTGAGGATTATGCTTAGACTTTCTCAGAACTGCTTCAAATCAACTAGATATCTTTGTGCTGTAAATCTCCCAACAGCCAAATGTAAAAGCAGCAAACATCTCGCTGTATGTCCCACATCCAAAGCGCCAAGAGAGAGCTTGCTCTCCCTGTCTTTGAGTACTGTTTTCAGTGTCCCGGTTACCTCTTTGCTAACATTCTCTTCAGAGCTGCAGTGAAACCAGGAACCACGTGGAGAAGGCACCCACACTGAAAGTGCCTGGAGGGAACATTGGGGCTTCTTCTCAGTGTCTCTGACATAGGGTTTCACTGTCCCGGCAAAGTCTCTGCTAACACCCTGCAGAGCGCAGTGCCCAATATACAGAAACGTCTTCCGGTATCTCCTACAGGGAAAGTGCCAGGAGGGAATTGTCGATCTTGTTCTCAGTGTCTCTGAGAATTGCTCTGATTATCCGTGCGACCTCTTTGCTAAGACTCTCCAGAGAGACGTCCTCAAAACCAACACACATCTTGACATATCTCCCACATTGATCGCAGTGTCTCCAGGAACGGCATTCAAGGAGCCAGGAACTTTTCTCCCTACACTGTCCATTGAGTTGTCCTCAAAACCAATATACATCCTGCTATATCTCCCACATGGAAAGTGCCAGGAGGGAAAAGTGAGGATTATGCTTAGACTTTCTCAGAACTGCTTCAAATCAACTAGATATCTTTGTGCTGTAAATCTCCCAACAGCCAAATGTAAAAGCAGCAAACATCTCGCTGTATGTCCCACATCCAAAGCGCCAAGAGAGAGCTTGCTCTCCCTGTCTTTGAGTACTGTTTTCAGTGTCCCGGTTACCTCTTTGCTAACATTCTCTTCAGAGCTGCAGTGAAACCAGGAACCACGTGGAGAAGGCACCCACACTGAAAGTGCCTGGAGGGAACATTGGGGCTTCTTCTCAGTGTCTCTGACATAGGGTTTCACTGTCCCGGCAAAGTCTCTGCTAACACCCTGCAGAGCGCAGTGCCCAATATACAGAAACGTCTTGCGGTATCTCCTACAGGGAAAGTGCCAGGAGGGAATTGTAGATCTTGTTCTCAGTGTCTCTGAGAATTGCTCTGATTATCCGTGCGACCTCTTTGCTAAGACTCTCCAGAGAGACGTCCTCAAAACCAACACACATCTTGACATATCTCCCACATTGATCGCAGTGTCTCCAGGAACGGCATTCAAGGAGCCAGGAACTTTTCTCCCTACACTGTCCATTGAGTTGTCCTCAAAACCAATATACATCCTGCTATATCTCCCACATGGAAAGTGCCAGGAGGGAAAAGTGAGGATTATGTTTAGACTTTCTCGGAACTGCTTCAAATCAACTAGATATCTTTGTGCTGTAAATCTCCCAACAGCCAAATGTAAAAGCAGCAAACATCTCGCTGTATGTCCCACATCCAAAGCGCCAAGAGAGAGCTTGCTCTCCCTGTCTTTGAGTACTGTTTTCAGTGTCCCGGTTACCTCTTTGCTAACATTCTCTTCAGAGCTGCAGTGAAACCAGGAACCACGTGGAGAAGGCACCCACACTGAAAGTGCCTGGAGGGAACATTGGGGCTTCTTCTCAGTGTCTCTGACATAGGGTTTCACTGTCCCGGCAAAGTCTCTGCTAACACCCTGCAGAGCGCAGTGCCCAATATACAGAAACGTCTTGCGGTATCTCCTACAGGGAAAGTGCCAGGAGGGAATTGTCGATCTTGTTCTCAGTGTCTCTGAGAATTGCTCTGATTATCCGTGCGACCTCTTTGCTAAGACTCTCCAGAGAGACGTCCTCAAAACCAACACACATCTTGACATATCTCCCACATTGATCGCAGTGTCTCCAGGAACGGCATTCAAGGAGCCAGGAACTTTTCTCCCTACACTGTCCATTGAGTTGTCCTCAAAACCAATAGACATCCTGCTATATCTCCCACATGGAAAGTGCCAGGAGGGAAAAGTGAGGATTATGCTTAGACTTTCTCAGAACTGCTTCAAATCAACTAGATATCTTTGTGCTGTAAATCTCCCAACAGCCAAACGCAAAAGCAGCAAACATCTCGCTGTATGTCCCACATCCAAAGCGCCAAGAGAGAGCTTGCTCTCCCTGTCTTTGAGTACTGTTTTCAGTGTCCCGGTTACCTCTTTGCTAACATTCTCTTCAGAGCTGCAGTGAAACCAGGAACCACGTGGAGAAGGCACCCACACTGAAAGTGCCTGGAGGGAACATTGGGGCTTCTTCTCAGTGTCTCTGACATAGGGTTTCACTGTCCCGGCAAAGTCTCTGCTAACACCCTGCAGAGCGCAGTGCCCAATATACAGAAACGTCTTGCGGTATCTCCTACAGGGAAAGTGCCAGGAGGGAATTGTCGATCTTGTTCTCAGTGTCTCTGAGAATTGCTCTGATTATCCGTGCGACCTCTTTGCTAAGACTCTCCAGAGAGACGTCCTCAAAACCAACACACATCTTGACATATCTCCCACATTGATCGCAGTGTCTCCAGGAACGGCATTCAAGGAGCCAGGAACTTTTCTCCCTACACTGTCCATTGAGTTGTCCTCAAAACCAATAGACATCCTGCTATATCTCCCACATGGAAAGTGCCAGGAGGGAAAAGTGAGGATTATGCTTAGACTTTCTCAGAACTGCTTCAAATCAACTAGATATCTTTGTGCTGTAAATCTCCCAACAGCCAAATGTAAAAGCAGCAAACATCTCGCTGTATGTCCCACATCCAAAGCGCCAAGAGAGAGCTTGCTCTCCCTGTCTTTGAGTACTGTTTTCAGTGTCCCGGTTACCTCTTTGCTAACATTCTCTTCAGAGCTGCAGTGAAACCAGGAAGCACGTGGAGAAGGCACCCACACTGAAAGTGCCTGGAGGGAACATTGGGGCTTCTTCTCAGTGTCTCTGACATAGGGTTTCACTGTCCCGGCAAAGTCTCTGCTAACACCCTGCAGAGCGCAGTGCCCAATATACAGAAACGTCTTGCGGTATCTCCTACAGGGAAAGTGCCAGGAGGGAATTGTAGATCTTGTTCTCAGTGTCTCTGAGAATTGCTCTGATTATCCGTGCGACCTCTTTGCTAAGACTCTCCAGAGAGACGTCCTCAAAACCAACACACATTTTGACATATCTCCCACATTGATCGCAGTGTCTCCAGGAACGGCATTCAAGGAGCCAGGAACTTTTCTCCCTACACTGTCCATTGAGTTGTCCTCAAAACCAATATACATCCTGCTATATCTCCCACATGGAAAGTGCCAGGAGGGAAAAGTGAGGATTATGCTTAGACTTTCTCGGAACTGCTTCAAATCAACTAGATATCTTTGTGCTGTAAATCTCCCAACAGCCAAATGTAAAAGCAGCAAACATCTCGCTGTATGTCCCACATCCAAAGCGCCAAGAGAGAGCTTGCTCTCCCTGTCTTTGAGTACTGTTTTCAGTGTCCCGGTTACCTCTTTGCTAACATTCTCTTCAGAGCTGCAGTGAAACCAGGAACCACGTGGAGAAGGCACCCACACTGAAAGTGCCTGGAGGGAACATTGGGGCTTCTTCTCAGTGTCTCTGACATAGGGTTTCACTGTCCCGGCAAAGTCTCTGCTAACACCCTGCAGAGCGCAGTGCCCAATATACAGAAACGTCTTGCGGTATCTCCTACAGGGAAAGTGCCAGGAGGGAATTGTAGATCTTGTTCTCAGTGTCTCTGAGAATTGCTCTGATTATCCGTGCGACCTCTTTGCTAAGACTCTCCAGAGAGACGTCCTCAAAACCAACACACATCTTGACCTATCTCCCACATTGATCGCAGTGTCTCCAGGAACGGCATTCAAGGAGCCAGGAACTTTTCTCCCTACACTGTCCATTGAGTTGTCCTCAAAACCAATATACATCCTGCTATATCTCCCACATGGAAAGTGCCAGGAGGGAAAAGTGAGGATTATGCTTAGACTTTCTCAGAACTGCTTCAAATCAACTAGATATCTTTGTGCTGTAAATCTCCCAACAGCCAAATGTAAAAGCAGCAAACATTTCGCTGTATGTCCCACATCCAAAGCGCCAAGAGAGAGCTTGCTCTCCCTGTCTTTGAGTACTGTTTTCAGTGTCCCGGTTACCTCTTTGCTAACATTCTCTTCAGAGCTGCAGTGAAACCAGGAACCACGTGGAGAAGGCACCCACACTGAAAGTGCCTGGAGGGAACATTGGGGCTTCTTCTCAGTGTCTCTGACATAGGGTTTCACTGTCCCGGCAAAGTCTCTGCTAACACCCTGCAGAGCGCAGTGCCCAATATACAGAAACGTCTTGCGGTATCTCCTACAGGGAAAGTGCCAGGAGGGAATTGTAGATCTTGTTCTCAGTGTCTCTGAGAATTGCTCTGATTATCCGTGCGACCTCTTTGCTAAGACTCTCCAGAGAGACGTCCTCAAAACCAACACACATCTTGACATATCTCCCACATTGATCGCAGTGTCTCCAGGAACGGCATTCAAGGAGCCAGGAACTTTTCTCCCTACACTGTCCATTGAGTTGTCCTCAAAACCAATATACATCCTGCTATATCTCCCACATGGAAAGTGCCAGGAGGGAAAAGTGAGGATTATGCTTAGACTTTCTCGGAACTGCTTCAAATCAACTAGATATCTTTGTGCTGTAAATCTCCCAACAGCCAAATGTAAAAGCAGCAAACATCTCGCTGTATGTCCCACATCCAAAGCGCCAAGAGAGAGCTTGCTCTCCCTGTCTTTGAGTACTGTTTTCAGTGTCCCGGTTACCTCTTTGCTAACATTCTCTTCAGAGCTGCAGTGAAACCAGGAACCACGTGGAGAAGGCACCCACACTGAAAGTGCCTGGAGGGAACATTGGGGCTTCTTCTCAGTGTCTCTGACATAGGGTTTCACTGTCCCGGCAAAGTCTCTGCTAACACCCTTCAGAGCGCAGTGCCCAATATACAGAAACGTCTTGCGGTATCTCCTACAGGGAAAGTGCCAGGAGGGAATTGTCGATCTTGTTCTCAGTGTCTCTGAGAATTGCTCTGATTATCTGTGCGACCTCTTTGCTAAGACTCTCCAGAGAGACGTCCTCAAAACCAACACACATCTTGACCTATCTCCCACATTGATCGCAGTGTCTCCAGGAACGGCATTCAAGGAGCCAGGAACTTTTCTCCCTACACTGTCCATTGAGTTGTCCTCAAAACCAATATACATCCTGCTATATCTCCCACATGGAAAGTGCCAGGAGGGAAAAGTGAGGATTATGCTTAGACTTTCTCGGAACTGCTTCAAATCAACTAGATATCTTTGTGCTGTAAATCTCCCAACAGCCAAATGTAAAAGCAGCAAACATCTCGCTGTATGTCCCACATCCAAAGCGCCAAGAGAGAGCTTGCTCTCCCTGTCTTTGAGTACTGTTTTCAGTGTCCCGGTTACCTCTTTGCTAACATTCTCTTCAGAGCTGCAGTGAAACCAGGAAGCACGTGGAGAAGGCACCCACACTGAAAGTGCCTGGAGGGAACATTGGGGCTTCTTCTCAGTGTCTCTGACATAGGGTTTCACTGTCCCGGCAAAGTCTCTGCTAACACCCTGCAGAGCGCAGTGCCCAATATACAGAAACGTCTTGCGGTATCTCCTACAGGGAAAGTGCCAGGAGGGAATTGTAGATCTTGTTCTCAGTGTCTCTGAGAATTGCTCTGATTATCCGTGCGACCTCTTTGCTAAGACTCTCCAGAGAGACGTCCTCAAAACCAACACACATCTTGACATATCTCCCACATTGATCGCAGTGTCTCCAGGAACGGCATTCAAGGAGCCAGGAACTTTTCTCCCTACACTGTCCATTGAGTTGTCCTCAAAACCAATATACATCCTGCTATATCTCCCACATGGAAAGTGCCAGGAGGGAAAAGTGAGGATTATGCTTAGACTTTCTCGGAACTGCTTCAAATCAACTAGATATCTTTGTGCTGTAAATCTCCCAACAGCCAAATGTAAAAGCAGCAAACATCTCGCTGTATGTCCCACATCCAAAGCGCCAAGAGAGAGCTTGCTCTCCCTGTCTTTGAGTACTGTTTTCAGTGTCCCGGTTACCTCTTTGCTAACATTCTCTTCAGAGATGCAGTGAAACCAGGAACCACGTGGAGAAGGCACCCACACTGAAAGTGCCTGGAGGGAACATTGGGGCTTCTTCTCAGTGTCTCTGACATAGGGTTTCACTGTCCCGGCAAAGTCTCTGCTAACACCCTGCAGAGCGCAGTGCCCAATATACAGAAACGTCTTGCGGTATCTCCTACAGGGAAAGTGCCAGGAGGGAATTGTAGATCTTGTTCTCAGTGTCTCTGAGAATTGCTCTGATTATCCGTGCGACCTCTTTGCTAAGACTCTCCAGAGAGACGTCCTCAAAACCAACACACATCTTGACATATCTCCCACATTGATCGCAGTGTCTCCAGGAACGGCATTCAAGGAGCCAGGAACTTTTCTCCCTACACTGTCCATTGAGTTGTCCTCAAAACCAATATACATCCTGCTATATCTCCCACATGGAAAGTGCCAGGAGGGAAAAGTGAGGATTATGCTTAGACTTTCTCGGAACTGCTTCAAATCAACTAGATATCTTTGTGCTGTAAATCTCCCAACAGCCAAATGTAAAAGCAGCAAACATTTCGCTGTATGTCCCACATCCAAAGCGCCAAGAGAGAGCTTGCTCTCCCTGTCTTTGAGTACTGTTTTCAGTGTCCCGGTTACCTCTTTGCTAACATTCTCTTCAGAGCTGCAGTGAAACCAGGAACCACGTGGAGAAGGCACCCACACTGAAAGTGCCTGGAGGGAACATTGGGGCTTCTTCTCAGTGTCTCTGACATAGGGTTTCACTGTCCCGGCAAAGTCTCTGCTAACACCCTGCAGAGCGCAGTGCCCAATATACAGAAACGTCTTGCGGTATCTCCTACAGGGAAAGTGCCAGGAGGGAATTGTAGATCTTGTTCTCAGTGTCTCTGAGAATTGCTCTGATTATCCGTGCGACCTCTTTGCTAAGACTCTCCAGAGAGACGTCCTCAAAACCAACACACATCTTGACATATCTCCCACATTGATCGCAGTGTCTCCAGGAACGGCATTCAAGGAGCCAGGAACTTTTCTCCCTACACTGTCCATTGAGTTGTCCTCAAAACCAATATACATCCTGCTATATCTCCCACATGGAAAGTGCCAGGAGGGAAAAGTGAGGATTATGCTTAGACTTTCTCGGAACTGCTTCAAATCAACTAGATATCTTTGTGCTGTAAATCTCCCAACAGCCAAATGTAAAAGCAGCAAACATCTCGCTGTATGTCCCACATCCAAAGCGCCAAGAGAGAGCTTGCTCTCCCTGTCTTTGAGTACTGTTTTCAGTGTCCCGGTTACCTCTTTGCTAACATTCTCTTCAGAGCTGCAGTGAAACCAGGAACCACGTGGAGAAGGCACCCACACTGAAAGTGCCTGGAGGGAACATTGGGGCTTCTTCTCAGTGTCTCTGACATAGGGTTTCACTGTCCCGGCAAAGTCTCTGCTAACACCCTTCAGAGCGCAGTGCCCAATATACAGAAACGTCTTGCGGTATCTCCTACAGGGAAAGTGCCAGGAGGGAATTGTCGATCTTGTTCTCAGTGTCTCTGAGAATTGCTCTGATTATCTGTGCGACCTCTTTGCTAAGACTCTCCAGAGAGACGTCCTCAAAACCAACACACATCTTGACCTATCTCCCACATTGATCGCAGTGTCTCCAGGAACGGCATTCAAGGAGCCAGGAACTTTTCTCCCTACACTGTCCATTGAGTTGTCCTCAAAACCAATATACATCCTGCTATATCTCCCACATGGAAAGTGCCAGGAGGGAAAAGTGAGGATTATGCTTAGACTTTCTCGGAACTGCTTCAAATCAACTAGATATCTTTGTGCTGTAAATCTCCCAACAGCCAAATGTAAAAGCAGCAAACATCTCGCTGTATGTCCCACATCCAAAGCGCCAAGAGAGAGCTTGCTCTCCCTGTCTTTGAGTACTGTTTTCAGTGTCCCGGTTACCTCTTTGCTAACATTCTCTTCAGAGCTGCAGTGAAACCAGGAAGCACGTGGAGAAGGCACCCACACTGAAAGTGCCTGGAGGGAACATTGGGGCTTCTTCTCAGTGTCTCTGACATAGGGTTTCACTGTCCCGGCAAAGTCTCTGCTAACACCCTGCAGAGCGCAGTGCCCAATATACAGAAACGTCTTGCGGTATCTCCTACAGGGAAAGTGCCAGGAGGGAATTGTAGATCTTGTTCTCAGTGTCTCTGAGAATTGCTCTGATTATCCGTGCGACCTCTTTGCTAAGACTCTCCAGAGAGACGTCCTCAAAACCAACACACATCTTGACATATCTCCCACATTGATCGCAGTGTCTCCAGGAACGGCATTCAAGGAGCCAGGAACTTTTCTCCCTACACTGTCCATTGAGTTGTCCTCAAAACCAATATACATCCTGCTATATCTCCCACATGGAAAGTGCCAGGAGGGAAAAGTGAGGATTATGCTTAGACTTTCTCGGAACTGCTTCAAATCAACTAGATATCTTTGTGCTGTAAATCTCCCAACAGCCAAATGTAAAAGCAGCAAACATCTCGCTGTATGTCCCACATCCAAAGCGCCAAGAGAGAGCTTGCTCTCCCTGTCTTTGAGTACTGTTTTCAGTGTCCCGGTTACCTCTTTGCTAACATTCTCTTCAGAGATGCAGTGAAACCAGGAACCACGTGGAGAAGGCACCCACACTGAAAGTGCCTGGAGGGAACATTGGGGCTTCTTCTCAGTGTCTCTGACATAGGGTTTCACTGTCCCGGCAAAGTCTCTGCTAACACCCTGCAGAGCGCAGTGCCCAATATACAGAAACGTCTTGCGGTATCTCCTACAGGGAAAGTGCCAGGAGGGAATTGTAGATCTTGTTCTCAGTGTCTCTGAGAATTGCTCTGATTATCCGTGCGACCTCTTTGCTAAGACTCTCCAGAGAGACGTCCTCAAAACCAACACACATCTTGACATATCTCCCACATTGATCGCAGTGTCTCCAGGAACGGCATTCAAGGAGCCAGGAACTTTTCTCCCTACACTGTCCATTGAGTTGTCCTCAAAACCAATATACATCCTGCTATATCTCCCACATGGAAAGTGCCAGGAGGGAAAAGTGAGGATTATGCTTAGACTTTCTCGGAACTGCTTCAAATCAACTAGATATCTTTGTGCTGTAAATCTCCCAACAGCCAAATGTAAAAGCAGCAAACATTTCGCTGTATGTCCCACATCCAAAGCGCCAAGAGAGAGCTTGCTCTCCCTGTCTTTGAGTACTGTTTTCAGTGTCCCGGTTACCTCTTTGCTAACATTCTCTTCAGAGCTGCAGTGAAACCAGGAACCACGTGGAGAAGGCACCCACACTGAAAGTGCCTGGAGGGAACATTGGGGCTTCTTCTCAGTGTCTCTGACATAGGGTTTCACTGTCCCGGCAAAGTCTCTGCTAACACCCTGCAGAGCGCAGTGCCCAATATACAGAAACGTCTTGCGGTATCTCCTACAGGGAAAGTGCCAGGAGGGAATTGTAGATCTTGTTCTCAGTGTCTCTGAGAATTGCTCTGATTATCCGTGCGACCTCTTTGCTAAGACTCTCCAGAGAGACGTCCTCAAAACCAACACACATCTTGACATATCTCCCACATTGATCGCAGTGTCTCCAGGAACGGCATTCAAGGAGCCAGGAACTTTTCTCCCTACACTGTCCATTGAGTTGTCCTCAAAACCAATATACATCCTGCTATATCTCCCACATGGAAAGTGCCAGGAGGGAAAAGTGAGGATTATGCTTAGACTTTCTCGGAACTGCTTCAAATCAACTAGATATCTTTGTGCTGTAAATCTCCCAACAGCCAAATGTAAAAGCAGCAAACATCTCGCTGTATGTCCCACATCCAAAGCGCCAAGAGAGAGCTTGCTCTCCCTGTCTTTGAGTACTGTTTTCAGTGTCCCGGTTACCTCTTTGCTAACATTCTCTTCAGAGCTGCAGTGAAACCAGGAACCACGTGGAGAAGGCACCCACACTGAAAGTGCCTGGAGGGAACATTGGGGCTTCTTCTCAGTGTCTCTGACATAGGGTTTCACTGTCCCGGCAAAGTCTCTGCTAACACCCTTCAGAGCGCAGTGCCCAATATACAGAAACGTCTTGCGGTATCTCCTACAGGGAAAGTGCCAGGAGGGAATTGTCGATCTTGTTCTCAGTGTCTCTGAGAATTGCTCTGATTATCTGTGCGACCTCTTTGCTAAGACTCTCCAGAGAGACGTCCTCAAAACCAACACACATCTTGACCTATCTCCCACATTGATCGCAGTGTCTCCAGGAACGGCATTCAAGGAGCCAGGAACTTTTCTCCCTACACTGTCCATTGAGTTGTCCTCAAAACCAATATACATCCTGCTATATCTCCCACATGGAAAGTGCCAGGAGGGAAAAGTGAGGATTATGCTTAGACTTTCTCGGAACTGCTTCAAATCAACTAGATATCTTTGTGCTGTAAATCTCCCAACAGCCAAATGTAAAAGCAGCAAACATCTCGCTGTATGTCCCACATCCAAAGCGCCAAGAGAGAGCTTGCTCTCCCTGTCTTTGAGTACTGTTTTCAGTGTCCCGGTTACCTCTTTGCTAACATTCTCTTCAGAGCTGCAGTGAAACCAGGAACCACGTGGAGAAGGCACCCACACTGAAAGTGCCTGGAGGGAACATTGGGGCTTCTTCTCAGTGTCTCTGACATAGGGTTTCACTGTCCCGGCAAAGTCTCTGCTAACACCCTGCAGAGCGCAGTGCCCAATATACAGAAACGTCTTGCGGTATCTCCTACAGGGAAAGTGCCAGGAGGGAATTGTCGATCTTGTTCTCAGTGTCTCTGAGAATTGCTCTGATTATCCGTGCGACCTCTTTGCTAAGACTCTCCAGAGAGACGTCCTCAAAACCAACACATCTTGACATATCTCCCACATTGATCGCAGTGTCTCCAGGAACGGCATTCAAGGAGCCAGGAACTTTTCTCCCTACACTGTCCATTGAGTTGTCCTCAAAACCAATATACATCCTGCTATATCTCCCACATGGAAAGTGCCAGGAGGGAAAAGTGAGGATTATGCTTAGACTTTCTCAGAACTGCTTCAAATCAACTAGATATCTTTGTGCTGTAAATCTCCCAACAGCCAAATGTAAAAGCAGCAAACATCTCGCTGTATGTCCCACATCCAAAGCGCCAAGAGAGAGCTTGCTCTCCCTGTCTTTGAGTACTGTTTTCAGTGTCCCGGTTACCTCTTTGCTAACATTCTCTTCAGAGCTGCAGTGAAACCAGGAACCACGTGGAGAAGGCACCCACACTGAAAGTGCCTGGAGGGAACATTGGGGCTTCTTCTCAGTGTCTCTGACATAGGGTTTCACTGTCCCGGCAAAGTCTCTGCTAACACCCTGCAGAGCGCAGTGCCCAATATACAGAAACGTCTTGCGGTATCTCCTACAGGGAAAGTGCCAGGAGGGAATTGTAGATCTTGTTCTCAGTGTCTCTGAGAATTGCTCTGATTATCCGTGCGACCTCTTTGCTAAGACTCTCCAGAGAGACGTCCTCAAAACCAACACACATCTTGACATATCTCCCACATTGATCGCAGTGTCTCCAGGAACGGCATTCAAGGAGCCAGGAACTTTTCTCCCTACACTGTCCATTGAGTTGTCCTCAAAACCAATATACATCCTGCTATATCTCCCACATGGAAAGTGCCAGGAGGGAAAAGTGAGGATTATGCTTAGACTTTCTCAGAACTGCTTCAAATCAACTAGATATCTTTGTGCTGTAAATCTCCCAACAGCCAAACGCAAAAGCAGCAAACATCTCGCTGTATGTCCCACATCCAAAGCGCCAAGAGAGAGCTTGCTCTCCCTGTCTTTGAGTACTGTTTTCAGTGTCCCGGTTACCTCTTTGCTAACATTCTCTTCAGAGCTGCAGTGAAACCAGGAACCACGTGGAGAAGGCACCCACACTGAAAGTGCCTGGAGGGAACATTGGGGCTTCTTCTCAGTGTCTCTGACATAGGGTTTCACTGTCCCGGCAAAGTCTCTGCTAACACCCTGCAGAGCGCAGTGCCCAATATACAGAAACGTCTTGCGGTATCTCCTACAGGGAAAGTGCCAGGAGGGAATTGTCGATCTTGTTCTCAGTGTCTCTGAGAATTGCTCTGATTATCCGTGCGACCTCTTTGCTAAGACTCTCCAGAGAGACGTCCTCAAAACCAACACACATCTTGACCTATCTCCCACATTGATCGCAGTGTCTCCAGGAACGGCATTCAAGGAGCCAGGAACTTTTCTCCCTACACTGTCCATTGAGTTGTCCTCAAAACCAATATACATCCTGCTATATCTCCCACATGGAAAGTGCCAGGAGGGAAAAGTGAGGATTATGCTTAGACTTTCTCAGAACTGCTTCAAATCAACTAGATATCTTTGTGCTGTAAATCTCCCAACAGCCAAATGTAAAAGCAGCAAACATCTCGCTGTATGTCCCACATCCAAAGCGCCAAGAGAGAGCTTGCTCTCCCTGTCTTTGAGTACTGTTTTCAGTGTCCCGGTTACCTCTTTGCTAACATTCTCTTCAGAGCTGCAGTGAAACCAGGAACCACGTGGAGAAGGCACCCACACTGAAAGTGCCTGGAGGGAACATTGGGGCTTCTTCTCAGTGTCTCTGACATAGGGTTTCACTGTCCCGGCAAAGTCTCTGCTAACACCCTGCAGAGCGCAGTGCCCAATATACAGAAACGTCTTGCGGTATCTCCTACAGGGAAAGTGCCAGGAGGGAATTGTAGATCTTGTTCTCAGTGTCTCTGAGAATTGCTCTGATTATCCATGTGACCTCTTTGCTAAGACTCTCCAGAGAGACGTCCTCAAAACCAACACACATTTTGACATATCTCCCACATTGATCGCAGTGTCTCCAGGAACGGCATTCAAGGAGCCAGGAACTTTTCTCCCTACACTGTCCATTGAGTTGTCCTCAAAACCAATATACATCCTGCTATATCTCCCACATGGAAAGTGCCAGGAGGGAAAAGTGAGGATTATGCTTAGACTTTCTCGGAACTGCTTCAAATCAACTAGATATCTTTGTGCTGTAAATCTCCCAACAGCCAAATGTAAAAGCAGCAAACATCTCGCTGTATGTCCCACATCCAAAGCGCCAAGAGAGAGCTTGCTCTCCCTGTCTTTGAGTACTGTTTTCAGTGTCCCGGTTACCTCTTTGCTAACATTCTCTTCAGAGCTGCAGTGAAACCAGGAACCACGTGGAGAAGGCACCCACACTGAAAGTGCCTGGAGGGAACATTGGGGCTTCTTCTCAGTGTCTCTGACATAGGGTTTCACTGTCCCGGCAAAGTCTCTGCTAACACCCTGCAGAGCGCAGTGCCCAATATACAGAAACGTCTTGCGGTATCTCCTACAGGGAAAGTGCCAGGAGGGAATTGTCGATCTTGTTCTCAGTGTCTCTGAGAATTGCTCTGATTATCCGTGCGACCTCTTTGCTAAGACTCTCCAGAGAGACGTCCTCAAAACCAACACACATCTTGACCTATCTCCCACATTGATCGCAGTGTCTCCAGGAACGGCATTCAAGGAGCCAGGAACTTTTCTCCCTACACTGTCCATTGAGTTGTCCTCAAAACCAATAGACATCCTGCTATATCTCCCACATGGAAAGTGCCAGGAGGGAAAAGTGAGGATTATGCTTAGACTTTGTCGGAACTGCTTCAAATCAACTAGATATCTTTGTGCTGTAAATCTCCCAACAGCCAAATGTAAAAGCAGCAAACATCTCGCTGTATGTCCCACATCCAAAGCGCCAAGAGAGAGCTTGCTCTCCCTGTCTTTGAGTACTGTTTTCAGTGTCCCGGTTACCTCTTTGCTAACATTCTCTTCAGAGCTGCAGTGAAACCAGGAACCACGTGGAGAAGGCACCCACACTGAAAGTGCCTGGAGGGAACATTGGGGCTTCTTCTCAGTGTCTCTGACATAGGGTTTCACTGTCCCGGCAAAGTCTCTGCTAACACCCTGCAGAGCGCAGTGCCCAATATACAGAAACGTCTTGCGGTATCTCCTACAGGGAAAGTGCCAGGAGGGAATTGTAGATCTTGTTCTCAGTGTCTCTGAGAATTGCTCTGATTATCCGTGCGACCTCTTTGCTAAGACTCTCCAGAGAGACGTCCTCAAAACCAACACACATCTTGACATATCTCCCACATTGATCGCAGTGTCTCCAGGAACGGCATTCAAGGAGCCAGGAACTTTTCTCCCTACACTGTCCATTGAGTTGTCCTCAAAACCAATATACATCCTGCTATATCTCCCACATGGAAAGTGCCAGGAGGGAAAAGTGAGGATTATGCTTAGACTTTCTCGGAACTGCTTCAAATCAACTAGATATCTTTGTGCTGTAAATCTCCCAACAGCCAAATGTAAAAGCAGCAAACATTTCGCTGTATGTCCCACATCCAAAGCGCCAAGAGAGAGCTTGCTCTCCCTGTCTTTGAGTACTGTTTTCAGTGTCCCGGTTACCTCTTTGCTAACATTCTCTTCAGAGCTGCAGTGAAACCAGGAACCACGTGGAGAAGGCACCCACACTGAAAGTGCCTGGAGGGAACATTGGGGCTTCTTCTCAGTGTCTCTGACATAGGGTTTCACTGTCCCGGCAAAGTCTCTGCTAACACCCTGCAGAGCGCAGTGCCCAATATACAGAAACATCTTGCGGTATCTCCTACAGGGAAAGTGCCAGGAGGGAATTGTAGATCTTGTTCTCAGTGTCTCTGAGAATTGCTCTGATTATCCGTGCGACCTCTTTGCTAAGACTCTCCAGAGAGACGTCCTCAAAACCAACACACATCTTGACATATCTCCCACATTGATCGCAGTGTCTCCAGGAACGGCATTCAAGGAGCCAGGAACTTTTCTCCCTACACTGTCCATTGAGTTGTCCTCAAAACCAATATACATCCTGCTATATCTCCCACATGGAAAGTGCCAGGAGGGAAAAGTGAGGATTATGTTTAGACTTTCTCGGAACTGCTTCAAATCAACTAGATATCTTTGTGCTGTAAATCTCCCAACAGCCAAATGTAAAAGCAGCAAACATCTCGCTGTATGTCCCACATCCAAAGCGCCAAGAGAGAGCTTGCTCTCCCTGTCTTTGAGTACTGTTTTCAGTGTCCCGGTTACCTCTTTGCTAACATTCTCTTCAGAGCTGCAGTGAAACCAGGAACCACGTGGAGAAGGCACCCACACTGAAAGTGCCTGGAGGGAACATTGGGGCTTCTTCTCAGTGTCTCTGACATAGGGTTTCACTGTCCCGGCAAAGTCTCTGCTAACACCCTGCAGAGCGCAGTGCCCAATATACAGAAACGTCTTGCGGTATCTCCTACAGGGAAAGTGCCAGGAGGGAATTGTCGATCTTGTTCTCAGTGTCTCTGAGAATTGCTCTGATTATCCGTGCGACCTCTTTGCTAAGACTCTCCAGAGAGACGTCCTCAAAACCAACACACATCTTGACATATCTCCCACATTGATCGCAGTGTCTCCAGGAACGGCATTCAAGGAGCCAGGAACTTTTCTCCCTACACTGTCCATTGAGTTGTCCTCAAAACCAATAGACATCCTGCTATATCTCCCACATGGAAAGTGCCAGGAGGGAAAAGTGAGGATTATGCTTAGACTTTCTCAGAACTGCTTCAAATCAACTAGATATCTTTGTGCTGTAAATCTCCCAACAGCCAAATGTAAAAGCAGCAAACATCTCGCTGTATGTCCCACATCCAAAGCGCCAAGAGAGAGCTTGCTCTCCCTGTCTTTGAGTACTGTTTTCAGTGTCCCGGTTACCTCTTTGCTAACATTCTCTTCAGAGCTGCAGTGAAACCAGGAACCACGTGGAGAAGGCACCCACACTGAAAGTGCCTGGAGGGAACATTGGGGCTTCTTCTCAGTGTCTCTGACATAGGGTTTCACTGTCCCGGCAAAGTCTCTGCTAACACCCTGCAGAGCGCAGTGCCCAATATACAGAAACGTCTTGCGGTATCTCCTACAGGGAAAGTGCCAGGAGGGAATTGTAGATCTTGTTCTCAGTGTCTCTGAGAATTGCTCTGATTATCCGTGCGACCTCTTTGCTAAGACTCTCCAGAGAGACGTCCTCAAAACCAACACACATTTTGACATATCTCCCACATTGATCGCAGTGTCTCCAGGAACGGCATTCAAGGAGCCAGGAACTTTTCTCCCTACACTGTCCATTGAGTTGTCCTCAAAACCAATATACATCCTGCTATATCTCCCACATGGAAAGTGCCAGGAGGGAAAAGTGAGGATTATGCTTAGACTTTCTCGGAACTGCTTCAAATCAACTAGATATCTTTGTGCTGTAAATCTCCCAACAGCCAAATGTAAAAGCAGCAAACATCTCGCTGTATGTCCCACATCCAAAGCGCCAAGAGAGAGCTTGCTCTCCCTGTCTTTGAGTACTGTTTTCAGTGTCCCGGTTACCTCTTTGCTAACATTCTCTTCAGAGCTGCAGTGAAACCAGGAACCACGTGGAGAAGGCACCCACACTGAAAGTGCCTGGAGGGAACATTGGGGCTTCTTCTCAGTGTCTCTGACATAGGGTTTCACTGTCCCGGCAAAGTCTCTGCTAACACCCTGCAGAGCGCAGTGCCCAATATACAGAAACGTCTTGCGGTATCTCCTACAGGGAAAGTGCCAGGAGGGAATTGTAGATCTTGTTCTCAGTGTCTCTGAGAATTGCTCTGATTATCCGTGCGACCTCTTTGCTAAGACTCTCCAGAGAGACGTCCTCAAAACCAACACACATCTTGACATATCTCCCACATTGATCGCAGTGTCTCCAGGAACGGCATTCAAGGAGCCAGGAACTTTTCTCCCTACACTGTCCATTGAGTTGTCCTCAAAACCAATATACATCCTGCTATATCTCCCACATGGAAAGTGCCAGGAGGGAAAAGTGAGGATTATGCTTAGACTTTCTCGGAACTGCTTCAAATCAACTAGATATCTTTGTGCTGTAAATCTCCCAACAGCCAAATGTAAAAGCAGCAAACATTTCGCTGTATGTCCCACATCCAAAGCGCCAAGAGAGAGCTTGCTCTCCCTGTCTTTGAGTACTGTTTTCAGTGTCCCGGTTACCTCTTTGCTAACATTCTCTTCAGAGCTGCAGTGAAACCAGGAACCACGTGGAGAAGGCACCCACACTGAAAGTGCCTGGAGGGAACATTGGGGCTTCTTCTCAGTGTCTCTGACATAGGGTTTCACTGTCCCGGCAAAGTCTCTGCTAACACCCTGCAGAGCGCAGTGCCCAATATACAGAAACGTCTTGCGGTATCTCCTACAGGGAAAGTGCCAGGAGGGAATTGTAGATCTTGTTCTCAGTGTCTCTGAGAATTGCTCTGATTATCCGTGCGACCTCTTTGCTAAGACTCTCCAGAGAGACGTCCTCAAAACCAACACACATCTTGACCTATCTCCCACATTGATCGCAGTGTCTCCAGGAACGGCATTCAAGGAGCCAGGAACTTTTCTCCCTACACTGTCCATTGAGTTGTCCTCAAAACCAATATACATCCTGCTATATCTCCCACATGGAAAGTGCCAGGAGGGAAAAGTGAGGATTATGCTTAGACTTTCTCGGAACTGCTTCAAATCAACTAGATATCTTTGTGCTGTAAATCTCCCAACAGCCAAATGTAAAAGCAGCAAACATCTCGCTGTATGTCCCACATCCAAAGCGCCAAGAGAGAGCTTGCTCTCCCTGTCTTTGAGTACTGTTTTCAGTGTCCCGGTTACCTCTTTGCTAACATTCTCTTCAGAGATGCAGTGAAACCAGGAACCACGTGGAGAAGGCACCCACACTGAAAGTGCCTGGAGGGAACATTGGGGCTTCTTCTCAGTGTCTCTGACATAGGGTTTCACTGTCCCGGCAAAGTCTCTGCTAACACCCTGCAGAGCGCAGTGCCCAATATACAGAAACGTCTTGCGGTATCTCCTACAGGGAAAGTGCCAGGAGGGAATTGTAGATCTTGTTCTCAGTGTCTCTGAGAATTGCTCTGATTATCCGTGCGACCTCTTTGCTAAGACTCTCCAGAGAGACGTCCTCAAAACCAACACACATCTTGACATATCTCCCACATTGATCGCAGTGTCTCCAGGAACGGCATTCAAGGAGCCAGGAACTTTTCTCCCTACACTGTCCATTGAGTTGTCCTCAAAACCAATATACATCCTGCTATATCTCCCACATGGAAAGTGCCAGGAGGGAAAAGTGAGGATTATGCTTAGACTTTCTCGGAACTGCTTCAAATCAACTAGATATCTTTGTGCTGTAAATCTCCCAACAGCCAAATGTAAAAGCAGCAAACATTTCGCTGTATGTCCCACATCCAAAGCGCCAAGAGAGAGCTTGCTCTCCCTGTCTTTGAGTACTGTTTTCAGTGTCCCGGTTACCTCTTTGCTAACATTCTCTTCAGAGCTGCAGTGAAACCAGGAACCACGTGGAGAAGGCACCCACACTGAAAGTGCCTGGAGGGAACATTGGGGCTTCTTCTCAGTGTCTCTGACATAGGGTTTCACTGTCCCGGCAAAGTCTCTGCTAACACCCTGCAGAGCGCAGTGCCCAATATACAGAAACGTCTTGCGGTATCTCCTACAGGGAAAGTGCCAGGAGGGAATTGTAGATCTTGTTCTCAGTGTCTCTGAGAATTGCTCTGATTATCCGTGCGACCTCTTTGCTAAGACTCTCCAGAGAGACGTCCTCAAAACCAACACACATCTTGACATATCTCCCACATTGATCGCAGTGTCTCCAGGAACGGCATTCAAGGAGCCAGGAACTTTTCTCCCTACACTGTCCATTGAGTTGTCCTCAAAACCAATATACATCCTGCTATATCTCCCACATGGAAAGTGCCAGGAGGGAAAAGTGAGGATTATGCTTAGACTTTCTCGGAACTGCTTCAAATCAACTAGATATCTTTGTGCTGTAAATCTCCCAACAGCCAAATGTAAAAGCAGCAAACATCTCGCTGTATGTCCCACATCCAAAGCGCCAAGAGAGAGCTTGCTCTCCCTGTCTTTGAGTACTGTTTTCAGTGTCCCGGTTACCTCTTTGCTAACATTCTCTTCAGAGCTGCAGTGAAACCAGGAACCACGTGGAGAAGGCACCCACACTGAAAGTGCCTGGAGGGAACATTGGGGCTTCTTCTCAGTGTCTCTGACATAGGGTTTCACTGTCCCGGCAAAGTCTCTGCTAACACCCTTCAGAGCGCAGTGCCCAATATACAGAAACGTCTTGCGGTATCTCCTACAGGGAAAGTGCCAGGAGGGAATTGTCGATCTTGTTCTCAGTGTCTCTGAGAATTGCTCTGATTATCTGTGCGACCTCTTTGCTAAGACTCTCCAGAGAGACGTCCTCAAAACCAACACACATCTTGACCTATCTCCCACATTGATCGCAGTGTCTCCAGGAACGGCATTCAAGGAGCCAGGAACTTTTCTCCCTACACTGTCCATTGAGTTGTCCTCAAAACCAATATACATCCTGCTATATCTCCCACATGGAAAGTGCCAGGAGGGAAAAGTGAGGATTATGCTTAGACTTTCTCGGAACTGCTTCAAATCAACTAGATATCTTTGTGCTGTAAATCTCCCAACAGCCAAATGTAAAAGCAGCAAACATCTCGCTGTATGTCCCACATCCAAAGCGCCAAGAGAGAGCTTGCTCTCCCTGTCTTTGAGTACTGTTTTCAGTGTCCCGGTTACCTCTTTGCTAACATTCTCTTCAGAGATGCAGTGAAACCAGGAACCACGTGGAGAAGGCACCCACACTGAAAGTGCCTGGAGGGAACATTGGGGCTTCTTCTCAGTGTCTCTGACATAGGGTTTCACTGTCCCGGCAAAGTCTCTGCTAACACCCTGCAGAGCGCAGTGCCCAATATACAGAAACGTCTTGCGGTATCTCCTACAGGGAAAGTGCCAGGAGGGAATTGTAGATCTTGTTCTCAGTGTCTCTGAGAATTGCTCTGATTATCCGTGCGACCTCTTTGCTAAGACTCTCCAGAGAGACGTCCTCAAAACCAACACACATCTTGACATATCTCCCACATTGATCGCAGTGTCTCCAGGAACGGCATTCAAGGAGCCAGGAACTTTTCTCCCTACACTGTCCATTGAGTTGTCCTCAAAACCAATATACATCCTGCTATATCTCCCACATGGAAAGTGCCAGGAGGGAAAAGTGAGGATTATGCTTAGACTTTCTCGGAACTGCTTCAAATCAACTAGATATCTTTGTGCTGTAAATCTCCCAACAGCCAAATGTAAAAGCAGCAAACATCTCGCTGTATGTCCCACATCCAAAGCGCCAAGAGAGAGCTTGCTCTCCCTGTCTTTGAGTACTGTTTTCAGTGTCCCGGTTACCTCTTTGCTAACATTCTCTTCAGAGCTGCAGTGAAACCAGGAACCACGTGGAGAAGGCACCCACACTGAAAGTGCCTGGAGGGAACATTGGGGCTTCTTCTCAGTGTCTCTGACATAGGGTTTCACTGTCCCGGCAAAGTCTCTGCTAACACCCTTCAGAGCGCAGTGCCCAATATACAGAAACGTCTTGCGGTATCTCCTACAGGGAAAGTGCCAGGAGGGAATTGTCGATCTTGTTCTCAGTGTCTCTGAGAATTGCTCTGATTATCTGTGCGACCTCTTTGCTAAGACTCTCCAGAGAGACGTCCTCAAAACCAACACACATCTTGACCTATCTCCCACATTGATCGCAGTGTCTCCAGGAACGGCATTCAAGGAGCCAGGAACTTTTCTCCCTACACTGTCCATTGAGTTGTCCTCAAAACCAATATACATCCTGCTATATCTCCCACATGGAAAGTGCCAGGAGGGAAAAGTGAGGATTATGCTTAGACTTTCTCGGAACTGCTTCAAATCAACTAGATATCTTTGTGCTGTAAATCTCCCAACAGCCAAATGTAAAAGCAGCAAACATCTCGCTGTATGTCCCACATCCAAAGCGCCAAGAGAGAGCTTGCTCTCCCTGTCTTTGAGTACTGTTTTCAGTGTCCCGGTTACCTCTTTGCTAACATTCTCTTCAGAGCTGCAGTGAAACCAGGAACCACGTGGAGAAGGCACCCACACTGAAAGTGCCTGGAGGGAACATTGGGGCTTCTTCTCAGTGTCTCTGACATAGGGTTTCACTGTCCCGGCAAAGTCTCTGCTAACACCCTTCAGAGCGCAGTGCCCAATATACAGAAACGTCTTGCGGTATCTCCTACAGGGAAAGTGCCAGGAGGGAATTGTCGATCTTGTTCTCAGTGTCTCTGAGAATTGCTCTGATTATCTGTGCGACCTCTTTGCTAAGACTCTCCAGAGAGACGTCCTCAAAACCAACACACATCTTGACCTATCTCCCACATTGATCGCAGTGTCTCCAGGAACGGCATTCAAGGAGCCAGGAACTTTTCTCCCTACACTGTCCATTGAGTTGTCCTCAAAACCAATATACATCCTGCTATATCTCCCACATGGAAAGTGCCAGGAGGGAAAAGTGAGGATTATGCTTAGACTTTCTCGGAACTGCTTCAAATCAACTAGATATCTTTGTGCTGTAAATCTCCCAACAGCCAAATGTAAAAGCAGCAAACATCTCGCTGTATGTCCCACATCCAAAGCGCCAAGAGAGAGCTTGCTCTCCCTGTCTTTGAGTACTGTTTTCAGTGTCCCGGTTACCTCTTTGCTAACATTCTCTTCAGAGATGCAGTGAAACCAGGAACCACGTGGAGAAGGCACCCACACTGAAAGTGCCTGGAGGGAACATTGGGGCTTCTTCTCAGTGTCTCTGACATAGGGTTTCACTGTCCCGGCAAAGTCTCTGCTAACACCCTGCAGAGCGCAGTGCCCAATATACAGAAACGTCTTGCGGTATCTCCTACAGGGAAAGTGCCAGGAGGGAATTGTAGATCTTGTTCTCAGTGTCTCTGAGAATTGCTCTGATTATCCGTGCGACCTCTTTGCTAAGACTCTCCAGAGAGACGTCCTCAAAACCAACACACATCTTGACATATCTCCCACATTGATCGCAGTGTCTCCAGGAACGGCATTCAAGGAGCCAGGAACTTTTCTCCCTACACTGTCCATTGAGTTGTCCTCAAAACCAATAGACATCCTGCTATATCTCCCACATGGAAAGTGCCAGGAGGGAAAAGTGAGGATTATGCTTAGACTTTCTCGGAACTGCTTCAAATCAACTAGATATCTTTGTGCTGTAAATCTCCCAACAGCCAAATGTAAAAGCAGCAAACATTTCGCTGTATGTCCCACATCCAAAGCGCCAAGAGAGAGCTTGCTCTCCCTGTCTTTGAGTACTGTTTTCAGTGTCCCGGTTACCTCTTTGCTAACATTCTCTTCAGAGCTGCAGTGAAACCAGGAACCACGTGGAGAAGGCACCCACACTGAAAGTGCCTGGAGGGAACATTGGGGCTTCTTCTCAGTGTCTCTGACATAGGGTTTCACTGTCCCGGCAAAGTCTCTGCTAACACCCTGCAGAGCGCAGTGCCCAATATACAGAAACGTCTTGCGGTATCTCCTACAGGGAAAGTGCCAGGAGGGAATTGTCGATCTTGTTCTCAGTGTCTCTGAGAATTGCTCTGATTATCCGTGCGACCTCTTTGCTAAGACTCTCCAGAGAGACGTCCTCAAAACCAACACACATCTTGACATATCTCCCACATTGATCGCAGTGTCTCCAGGAACGGCATTCAAGGAGCCAGGAACTTTTCTCCCTACACTGTCCATTGAGTTGTCCTCAAAACCAATATACATCCTGCTATATCTCCCACATGGAAAGTGCCAGGAGGGAAAAGTGAGGATTATGCTTAGACTTTGTCGGAACTGCTTCAAATCAACTAGATATCTTTGTGCTGTAAATCTCCCAACAGCCAAATGTAAAAGCAGCAAACATCTCGCTGTATGTCCCACATCCAAAGCGCCAAGAGAGAGCTTGCTCTCCCTGTCTTTGAGTACTGTTTTCAGTGTCCCGGTTACCTCTTTGCTAACATTCTCTTCAGAGCTGCAGTGAAACCAGGAACCACGTGGAGAAGGCACCCACACTGAAAGTGCCTGGAGGGAACATTGGGGCTTCTTCTCAGTGTCTCTGACATAGGGTTTCACTGTCCCGGCAAAGTCTCTGCTAACACCCTGCAGAGCGCAGTGCCCAATATACAGAAACGTCTTGCGGTATCTCCTACAGGGAAAGTGCCAGGAGGGAATTGTCGATCTTGTTCTCAGTGTCTCTGAGAATTGCTCTGATTATCCGTGCGACCTCTTTGCTAAGACTCTCCAGAGAGACGTCCTCAAAACCAACACACATCTTGACATATCTCCCACATTGATCGCAGTGTCTCCAGGAACGGCATTCAAGGAGCCAGGAACTTTTCTCCCTACACTGTCCATTGAGTTGTCCTCAAAACCAATATACATCCTGCTATATCTCCCACATGGAAAGTGCCAGGAGGGAAAAGTGAGGATTATGCTTAGACTTTCTCGGAACTGCTTCAAATCAACTAGATATCTTTGTGCTGTAAATCTCCCAACAGCCAAATGTAAAAGCAGCAAACATCTCGCTGTATGTCCCACATCCAAAGCGCCAAGAGAGAGCTTGCTCTCCCTGTCTTTGAGTACTGTTTTCAGTGTCCCGGTTACCTCTTTGCTAACATTCTCTTCAGAGCTGCAGTGAAACCAGGAACCACGTGGAGAAGGCACCCACACTGAAAGTGCCTGGAGGGAACATTGGGGCTTCTTCTCAGTGTCTCTGACATAGGGTTTCACTGTCCCGGCAAAGTCTCTGCTAACACCCTGCAGAGCGCAGTGCCCAATATACAGAAACGTCTTGCGGTATCTCCTACAGGGAAAGTGCCAGGAGGGAATTGTCGATCTTGTTCTCAGTGTCTCTGAGAATTGCTCTGATTATCCGTGCGACCTCTTTGCTAAGACTCTCCAGAGAGACGTCCTCAAAACCAACACACATCTTGACCTATCTCCCACATTGATCGCAGTGTCTCCAGGAACGGCATTCAAGGAGCCAGGAACTTTTCTCCCTACACTGTCCATTGAGTTGTCCTCAAAACCAATATACATCCTGCTATATCTCCCACATGGAAAGTGCCAGGAGGGAAAAGTGAGGATTATGCTTAGACTTTGTCGGAACTGCTTCAAATCAACTAGATATCTTTGTGCTGTAAATCTCCCAACAGCCAAATGTAAAAGCAGCAAACATCTCGCTGTATGTCCCACATCCAAAGCGCCAAGAGAGAGCTTGCTCTCCCTGTCTTTGAGTACTGTTTTCAGTGTCCCGGTTACCTCTTTGCTAACATTCTCTTCAGAGCTGCAGTGAAACCAGGAACCACGTGGAGAAGGCACCCACACTGAAAGTGCCTGGAGGGAACATTGGGGCTTCTTCTCAGTGTCTCTGACATAGGGTTTCACTGTCCCGGCAAAGTCTCTGCTAACACCCTGCAGAGCGCAGTGCCCAATATACAGAAACGTCTTGCGGTATCTCCTACAGGGAAAGTGCCAGGAGGGAATTGTAGATCTTGTTCTCAGTGTCTCTGAGAATTGCTCTGATTATCCGTGCGACCTCTTTGCTAAGACTCTCCAGAGAGACGTCCTCAAAACCAACACACATCTTGACCTATCTCCCACATTGATCGCAGTGTCTCCAGGAACGGCATTCAAGGAGCCAGGAACTTTTCTCCCTACACTGTCCATTGAGTTGTCCTCAAAACCAATATACATCCTGCTATATCTCCCACATGGAAAGTGCCAGGAGGGAAAAGTGAGGATTATGCTTAGACTTTCTCGGAACTGCTTCAAATCAACTAGATATCTTTGTGCTGTAAATCTCCCAACAGCCAAATGTAAAAGCAGCAAACATCTCGCTGTATGTCCCACATCCAAAGCGCCAAGAGAGAGCTTGCTCTCCCTGTCTTTGAGTACTGTTTTCAGTGTCCCGGTTACCTCTTTGCTAACATTCTCTTCAGAGCTGCAGTGAAACCAGGAACCACGTGGAGAAGGCACCCACACTGAAAGTGCCTGGAGGGAACATTGGGGCTTCTTCTCAGTGTCTCTGACATAGGGTTTCACTGTCCCGGCAAAGTCTCTGCTAACACCCTTCAGAGCGCAGTGCCCAATATACAGAAACGTCTTGCGGTATCTCCTACAGGGAAAGTGCCAGGAGGGAATTGTCGATCTTGTTCTCAGTGTCTCTGAGAATTGCTCTGATTATCCGTGCGACCTCTTTGCTAAGACTCTCCAGAGAGACGTCCTCAAAACCAACACACATCTTGACCTATCTCCCACATTGATCGCAGTGTCTCCAGGAACGGCATTCAAGGAGCCAGGAACTTTTCTCCCTACACTGTCCATTGAGTTGTCCTCAAAACCAATATACATCCTGCTATATCTCCCACATGGAAAGTGCCAGGAGGGAAAAGTGAGGATTATGCTTAGACTTTGTCGGAACTGCTTCAAATCAACTAGATATCTTTGTGCTGTAAATCTCCCAACAGCCAAATGTAAAAGCAGCAAACATCTCGCTGTATGTCCCACATCCAAAGCGCCAAGAGAGAGCTTGCTCTCCCTGTCTTTGAGTACTGTTTTCAGTGTCCCGGTTACCTCTTTGCTAACATTCTCTTCAGAGCTGCAGTGAAACCAGGAACCACGTGGAGAAGGCACCCACACTGAAAGTGCCTGGAGGGAACATTGGGGCTTCTTCTCAGTGTCTCTGACATAGGGTTTCACTGTCCCGGCAAAGTCTCTGCTAACACCCTGCAGAGCGCAGTGCCCAATATACAGAAACGTCTTGCGGTATCTCCTACAGGGAAAGTGCCAGGAGGGAATTGTAGATCTTGTTCTCAGTGTCTCTGAGAATTGCTCTGATTATCCGTGCGACCTCTTTGCTAAGACTCTCCAGAGAGACGTCCTCAAAACCAACACACATCTTGACCTATCTCCCACATTGATCGCAGTGTCTCCAGGAACGGCATTCAAGGAGCCAGGAACTTTTCTCCCTACACTGTCCATTGAGTTGTCCTCAAAACCAATATACATCCTGCTATATCTCCCACATGGAAAGTGCCAGGAGGGAAAAGTGAGGATTATGCTTAGACTTTCTCGGAACTGCTTCAAATCAACTAGATATCTTTGTGCTGTAAATCTCCCAACAGCCAAATGTAAAAGCAGCAAACATCTCGCTGTATGTCCCACATCCAAAGCGCCAAGAGAGAGCTTGCTCTCCCTGTCTTTGAGTACTGTTTTCAGTGTCCCGGTTACCTCTTTGCTAACATTCTCTTCAGAGCTGCAGTGAAACCAGGAACCACGTGGAGAAGGCACCCACACTGAAAGTGCCTGGAGGGAACATTGGGGCTTCTTCTCAGTGTCTCTGACATAGGGTTTCACTGTCCCGGCAAAGTCTCTGCTAACACCCTGCAGAGCGCAGTGCCCAATATACAGAAACGTCTTGCGGTATCTCCTACAGGGAAAGTGCCAGGAGGGAATTGTCGATCTTGTTCTCAGTGTCTCTGAGAATTGCTCTGATTATCCGTGCGACCTCTTTGCTAAGACTCTCCAGAGAGACGTCCTCAAAACCAACACACATCTTGACCTATCTCCCACATTGATCGCAGTGTCTCCAGGAACGGCATTCAAGGAGCCAGGAACTTTTCTCCCTACACTGTCCATTGAGTTGTCCTCAAAACCAATATACATCCTGCTATATCTCCCACATGGAAAGTGCCAGGAGGGAAAAGTGAGGATTATGTTTAGACTTTCTCGGAACTGCTTCAAATCAACTAGATATCTTTGTGCTGTAAATCTCCCAACAGCCAAATGTAAAAGCAGCAAACATCTCGCTGTATGTCCCACATCCAAAGCGCCAAGAGAGAGCTTGCTCTCCCTGTCTTTGAGTACTGTTTTCAGTGTCCCGGTTACCTCTTTGCTAACATTCTCTTCAGAGCTGCAGTGAAACCAGGAACCACGTGGAGAAGGCACCCACACTGAAAGTGCCTGGAGGGAACATTGGGGCTTCTTCTCAGTGTCTCTGACATAGGGTTTCACTGTCCCGGCAAAGTCTCTGCTAACACCCTGCAGAGCGCAGTGCCCAATATACAGAAACGTCTTGCGGTATCTCCTACAGGGAAAGTGCCAGGAGGGAATTGTAGATCTTGTTCTCAGTGTCTCTGAGAATTGCTCTGATTATCCGTGCGACCTCTTTGCTAAGACTCTCCAGAGAGACGTCCTCAAAACCAACACACATCTTGACCTATCTCCCACATTGATCGCAGTGTCTCCAGGAACGGCATTCAAGGAGCCAGGAACTTTTCTCCTTACACTGTCCATTGAGTTGTCCTCAAAACCAATATACATCCTGCTATATCTCCCACATGGAAAGTGCCAGGAGGGAAAAGTGAGGATTATGCTTAGACTTTGTCGGAACTGCTTCAAATCAACTAGATATCTTTGTGCTGTAAATCTCCCAACAGCCAAATGTAAAAGCAGCAAACATCTCGCTGTATGTCCCACATCCAAAGCGCCAAGAGAGAGCTTGCTCTCCCTGTCTTTGAGTACTGTTTTCAGTGTCCCGGTTACCTCTTTGCTAACATTCTCTTCAGAGCTGCAGTGAAACCAGGAACCACGTGGAGAAGGCACCCACACTGAAAGTGCCTGGAGGGAACATTGGGGCTTCTTCTCAGTGTCTCTGACATAGGGTTTCACTGTCCCGGCAAAGTCTCTGCTAACACCCTGCAGAGCGCAGTGCCCAATATACAGAAACGTCTTGCGGTATCTCCTACAGGGAAAGTGCCAGGAGGGAATTGTCGATCTTGTTCTCAGTGTCTCTGAGAATTGCTCTGATTATCCGTGCGACCTCTTTGCTAAGACTCTCCAGAGAGACGTCCTCAAAACCAACACACATCTTGACATATCTCCCACATTGATCGCAGTGTCTCCAGGAACGGCATTCAAGGAGCCAGGAACTTTTCTCCCTACACTGTCCATTGAGTTGTCCTCAAAACCAATATACATCCTGCTATATCTCCCACATGGAAAGTGCCAGGAGGGAAAAGTGAGGATTATGCTTAGACTTTCTCGGAACTGCTTCAAATCAACTAGATATCTTTGTGCTGTAAATCTCCCAACAGCCAAATGTAAAAGCAGCAAACATCTCGCTGTATGTCCCACATCCAAAGCGCCAAGAGAGAGCTTGCTCTCCCTGTCTTTGAGTACTGTTTTCACTGTCCCGGTTACCTCTTTGCTAACATTCTCCTCAGAGCTGCAGTGAAACCAGGAACCACGTGGAGAAGGCACCCACACTGAAAGTGCCTGGAGGGAACATTGGGGCTTCTTCTCAGTGTCTCTGACATAGGGTTTCACTGTCCCGGCAAAGTCTCTGCTAACACCCTGCAGAGCGCAGTGCCCAATATACAGAAACGTCTTGCGGTATCTCCTACAGGGAAAGTGCCAGGAGGGAATTGTAGATCTTGTTCTCAGTGTCTCTGAGAATTGCTCTGATTATCCGTGCGACCTCTTTGCTAAGACTCTCCAGAGAGACGTCCTCAAAACCAACACACATCTTGACCTATCTCCCACATTGATCGCAGTGTCTCCAGGAACGGCATTCAAGGAGCCAGGAACTTTTCTCCCTACACTGTCCATTGAGTTGTCCTCAAAACCAATATACATCCTGCTATATCTCCCACATGGAAAGTGCCAGGAGGGAAAAGTGAGGATTATGCTTAGACTTTGTCGGAACTGCTTCAAATCAACTAGATATCTTTGTGCTGTAAATCTCCCAACAGCCAAATGTAAAAGCAGCAAACATCTCGCTGTATGTCCCACATCCAAAGCGCCAAGAGAGAGCTTGCTCTCCCTGTCTTTGAGTACTGTTTTCAGTGTCCCGGTTACCTCTTTGCTAACATTCTCTTCAGAGCTGCAGTGAAACCAGGAACCACGTGGAGAAGGCACCCACACTGAAAGTGCCTGGAGGGAACATTGGGGCTTCTTCTCAGTGTCTCTGACATAGGGTTTCACTGTCCCGGCAAAGTCTCTGCTAACACCCTGCAGAGCGCAGTGCCCAATATACAGAAACGTCTTGCGGTATCTCCTACAGGGAAAGTGCCAGGAGGGAATTGTAGATCTTGTTCTCAGTGTCTCTGAGAATTGCTCTGATTATCCGTGCGACCTCTTTGCTAAGACTCTCCAGAGAGACGTCCTCAAAACCAACACACATCTTGACCTATCTCCCACATTGATCGCAGTGTCTCCAGGAACGGCATTCAAGGAGCCAGGAACTTTTCTCCCTACACTGTCCATTGAGTTGTCCTCAAAACCAATATACATCCTGCTATATCTCCCACATGGAAAGTGCCAGGAGGGAAAAGTGAGGATTATGCTTAGACTTTCTCGGAACTGCTTCAAATCAACTAGATATCTTTGTGCTGTAAATCTCCCAACAGCCAAATGTAAAAGCAGCAAACATTTCGCTGTATGTCCCACATCCAAAGCGCCAAGAGAGAGCTTGCTCTCCCTGTCTTTGAGTACTGTTTTCAGTGTCCCGGTTACCTCTTTGCTAACATTCTCTTCAGAGCTGCAGTGAAACCAGGAACCACGTGGAGAAGGCACCCACACTGAAAGTGCCTGGAGGGAACATTGGGGCTTCTTCTCAGTGTCTCTGACATAGGGTTTCACTGTCCCGGCAAAGTCTCTGCTAACACCCTGCAGAGCGCAGTGCCCAATATACAGAAACGTCTTGCGGTATCTCCTACAGGGAAAGTGCCAGGAGGGAATTGTAGATCTTGTTCTCAGTGTCTCTGAGAATTGCTCTGATTATCCGTGCGACCTCTTTGCTAAGACTCTCCAGAGAGACGTCCTCAAAACCAACACACATCTTGACATATCTCCCACATTGATCGCAGTGTCTCCAGGAACGGCATTCAAGGAGCCAGGAACTTTTCTCCCTACACTGTCCATTGAGTTGTCCTCAAAACCAATATACATCCTGCTATATCTCCCACATGGAAAGTGCCAGGAGGGAAAAGTGAGGATTATGCTTAGACTTTCTCGGAACTGCTTCAAATCAACTAGATATCTTTGTGCTGTAAATCTCCCAACAGCCAAATGTAAAAGCAGCAAACATCTCGCTGTATGTCCCACATCCAAAGCGCCAAGAGAGAGCTTGCTCTCCCTGTCTTTGAGTACTGTTTTCAGTGTCCCGGTTACCTCTTTGCTAACATTCTCTTCAGAGCTGCAGTGAAACCAGGAACCACGTGGAGAAGGCACCCACACTGAAAGTGCCTGGAGGGAACATTGGGGCTTCTTCTCAGTGTCTCTGACATAGGGTTTCACTGTCCCGGCAAAGTCTCTGCTAACACCCTTCAGAGCGCAGTGCCCAATATACAGAAACGTCTTGCGGTATCTCCTACAGGGAAAGTGCCAGGAGGGAATTGTCGATCTTGTTCTCAGTGTCTCTGAGAATTGCTCTGATTATCCGTGCGACCTCTTTGCTAAGACTCTCCAGAGAGACGTCCTCAAAACCAACACACATCTTGACCTATCTCCCACATTGATCGCAGTGTCTCCAGGAACGGCATTCAAGGAGCCAGGAACTTTTCTCCCTACACTGTCCATTGAGTTGTCCTCAAAACCAATATACATCCTGCTATATCTCCCACATGGAAAGTGCCAGGAGGGAAAAGTGAGGATTATGCTTAGACTTTCTCGGAACTGCTTCAAATCAACTAGATATCTTTGTGCTGTAAATCTCCCAACAGCCAAATGTAAAAGCAGCAAACATCTCGCTGTATGTCCCACATCCAAAGCGCCAAGAGAGAGCTTGCTCTCCCTGTCTTTGAGTACTGTTTTCAGTGTCCCGGTTACCTCTTTGCTAACATTCTCTTCAGAGCTGCAGTGAAACCAGGAACCACGTGGAGAAGGCACCCACACTGAAAGTGCCTGGAGGGAACATTGGGGCTTCTTCTCAGTGTCTCTGACATAGGGTTTCACTGTCCCGGCAAAGTCTCTGCTAACACCCTGCAGAGCGCAGTGCCCAATATACAGAAACGTCTTGCGGTATCTCCTACAGGGAAAGTGCCAGGAGGGAATTGTAGATCTTGTTCTCAGTGTCTCTGAGAATTGCTCTGATTATCCGTGCGACCTCTTTGCTAAGACTCTCCAGAGAGACGTCCTCAAAACCAACACACATCTTGACATATCTCCCACATTGATCGCAGTGTCTCCAGGAACGGCATTCAAGGAGCCAGGAACTTTTCTCCCTACACTGTCCATTGAGTTGTCCTCAAAACCAATATACATCCTGCTATATCTCCCACATGGAAAGTGCCAGGAGGGAAAAGTGAGGATTATGCTTAGACTTTCTCGGAACTGCTTCAAATCAACTAGATATCTTTGTGCTGTAAATCTCCCAACAGCCAAATATAAAAGCAGCAAACATTTCGCTGTATGTCCCACATCCAAAGCGCCAAGAGAGAGCTTGCTCTCCCTGTCTTTGAGTACTGTTTTCAGTGTCCCGGTTACCTCTTTGCTAACATTCTCTTCAGAGCTGCAGTGAAACCAGGAACCACGTGGAGAAGGCACCCACACTGAAAGTGCCTGGAGGGAACATTGGGGCTTCTTCTCAGTGTCTCTGACATAGGGTTTCACTGTCCCGGCAAAGTCTCTGCTAACACCCTGCAGAGCGCAGTGCCCAATATACAGAAACGTCTTGCGGTATCTCCTACAGGGAAAGTGCCAGGAGGGAATTGTCGATCTTGTTCTCAGTGTCTCTGAGAATTGCTCTGATTATCCGTGCGACCTCTTTGCTAAGACTCTCCAGAGAGACGTCCTCAAAACCAACACACATCTTGACCTATCTCCCACATTGATCGCAGTGTCTCCAGGAACGGCATTCAAGGAGCCAGGAACTTTTCTCCCTACACTGTCCATTGAGTTGTCCTCAAAACCAATATACATCCTGCTATATCTCCCACATGGAAAGTGCCAGGAGGGAAAAGTGAGGATTATGCTTAGACTTTCTCGGAACTGCTTCAAATCAACTAGATATCTTTGTGCTGTAAATCTCCCAACAGCCAAATGTAAAAGCAGCAAACATCTCGCTGTATGTCCCACATCCAAAGCGCCAAGAGAGAGCTTGCTCTCCCTGTCTTTGAGTACTGTTTTCAGTGTCCCGGTTACCTCTTTGCTAACATTCTCTTCAGAGCTGCAGTGAAACCAGGAACCACGTGGAGAAGGCACCCACACTGAAAGTGCCTGGAGGGAACATTGGGGCTTCTTCTCAGTGTCTCTGACATAGGGTTTCACTGTCCCGGCAAAGTCTCTGCTAACACCCTGCAGAGCGCAGTGCCCAATATACAGAAACGTCTTCCGGTATCTCCTACAGGGAAAGTGCCAGGAGGGAATTGTAGATCTTGTTCTCAGTGTCTCTGAGAATTGCTCTGATTATCCATGTGACCTCTTTGCTAAGACTCTCCAGAGAGACGTCCTCAAAACCAACACACATCTTGACATATCTCCCACATTGATCGCGGTGCCTCCAGAAACGGCATTCAAGGAGCCAGGAACTTTTCTCCCTACACTGTCCATTGAGTTGTCCTCAAAACCAATATACATCCTGCTATATCTCCCACATGGAAAGTGCCAGGAGGGAAAAGTGAGGATTATGTTTAGACTTTCTCGGAACTGCTTCAAATCAACTAGATATCTTTGTGCTGTAAATCTCCCAACAGCCAAATGTAAAAGCAGCAAACATCTCGCTGTATGTCCCACATCCAAAGCGCCAAGAGAGAGCTTGCTCTCCCTGTCTTTGAGTACTGTTTTCAGTGTCCCGGTTATCTCTTTGCTAACATTCTCTTCAGAGCTGCAGTGAAACCAGGAAGCACGTGGAGAAGGCACCCACACTGAAAGTGCCTGGAGGGAACATTGGGGCTTCTTCTCAGTGTCTCTGACATAGGGTTTCACTGTCCCAGCAAAGTCTCTGCTAACACCCTGCAGAGCGCAGTGCCCAATATACAGAAACGTCTTGCGGTATCTCCTACAGGGAAAGTGCCAGGAGGGAATTGTCGATCTTGTTCTCAGTGTCTCTGAGAATTGCTCTGATTATCCGTGCGACCTCTTTGCTAAGACTCTCCAGAGAGACGTCCTCAAAACCAACACACATCTTGACATATCTCCCACATTGATCGCAGTGTCTCCAGGAACGGCATTCAAGGAGCCAGGAACTTTTCTCCCTACACTGTCCATTGAGTTGTCCTCAAAACCAATAGACATCCTGCTATATCTCCCACATGGAAAGTGCCAGGAGGGAAAAGTGAGGATTATGCTTAGACTTTCTCGGAACTGCTTCAAATCAACTAGATATCTTTGTGCTGTAAATCTCCCAACAGCCAAATGTAAAAGCAGCAAACATCTCGCTGTATGTCCCACATCCAAAGCGCCAAGAGAGAGCTTGCTCTCCCTGTCTTTGAGTACTGTTTTCAGTGTCCCGGTTACCTCTTTGCTAACATTCTCTTCAGAGCTGCAGTGAAACCAGGAACCACGTGGAGAAGGCACCCACACTGAAAGTGCCTGGAGGGAACATTGGGGCTTCTTCTCAGTGTCTCTGACATAGGGTTTCACTGTCCCGGCAAAGTCTCTGCTAACACCCTGCAGAGCGCAGTGCCCAATATACAGAAACGTCTTCCGGTATCTCCTACAGGGAAAGTGCCAGGAGGGAATTGTCGATCTTGTTCTCAGTGTCTCTGAGAATTGCTCTGATTATCCGTGCGACCTCTTTGCTAAGACTCTCCAGAGAGACGTCCTCAAAACCAACACACATCTTGACATATCTCCCACATTGATCGCAGTGTCTCCAGGAACGGCATTCAAGGAGCCAGGAACTTTTCTCCCTACACTGTCCATTGAGTTGTCCTCAAAACCAATATACATCCTGCTATATCTCCCACATGGAAAGTGCCAGGAGGGAGAAGTGGGGATTATGTTTAGACTTTCTCGGAACTGCTTCAAATCAACTAGATATCTTTGTGCTGTAAATCTCCCAACAGCCAAATGTAAAAGCAGCAAACATCTCGCTGTATGTCCCACATCCAAAGCGCCAAGAGAGAGCTTGCTCTCCCTGTCTTTGAGTACTGTTTTCAGTGTCCCGGTTACCTCTTTGCTAACATTCTCTTCAGAGCTGCAGTGAAACCAGGAACCACGTGGAGAAGGCACCCACACTGAAAGTGCCTGGAGGGAACATTGGGGCTTCTTCTCAGTGTCTCTGACATAGGGTTTCACTGTCCCGGCAAAGTCTCTGCTAACACCCTGCAGAGCGCATTGCCGAATATACAGAAACGTCTTGCGGTATCTCCTACAGGGAAAGTGCCAGGAGGGAATTGTAGATCTTGTTCTCAGTGTCTCTGAGAATTGCTCTGATTATCCGTGCGACCTCTTTGCTAAGACTCTCCAGAGAGACGTCCTCAAAACCAACACACATCTTGACATATCTCCCACATTGATCGCAGTGTCTCCAGGAACGGCATTCAAGGAGCCAGGAACTTTTCTCCCTACACTGTCCATTGAGTTGTCCTCAAAACCAATATACATCCTGCTATATCTCCCACATGGAAAGTGCCAGGAGGGAAAAGTGAGGATTATGTTTAGACTTTCTCGGAACTGCTTCAAATCAACTAGATATCTTTGTGCTGTAATTCTCCCAACAGCTAAACGCAAAAGCAGCAAACATCTCGCTGTATGTCCCACATCCAAAGTGCCAAGAGAGAGCTTGCTCGCCCTGTCTTTGAGTACTGTTTTCAGTGTCCCGATGACCTCTTTGCTAACATTCTCTTCAGAGCTGCAGTGAAACCAGGAACCACGTGGAGAAGGCACCCACACTGAAAGTGCCTGGAGGGAACATTGGGGCTTCTTCTCAGTGTCTCTGACATAGGGTTTCACTGTCCCGGCAAAGTCTCTGCTAACACCCTGCAGAGCGCAGTGCCCAATATACAGAAACGTCTTCCGGTATCTCCTACAGGGAAAGTGCCAGGAGGGAATTGTAGATCTTGTTCTCAGTGTCTCTGAGAATTGCTCTGATTATCCATGTGACCTCTTTGCTAAGACTCTCCAGAGAGACGTCCTCAAAACCAACACACATCTTGACATATCTCCCACATTGATCACAGTGTCTCCAGGAACGGCATTCAAGGAGCCAGGAACTTTTCTCCCTACACTGTCCATTGAGTTGTCCTCAAAACCAATATACATCCTGCTATATCTCCCACATGGAAAGTGCCAGGAGGGAAAAGTGAGGATTATGCTTAGACTTTCTCAGAACTGCTTCAAATCAACTAGATATCTTTGTGCTGTAAATCTCCCAACAGCCAAATGTAAAAGCAGCAAACATCTCGCTGTATGTCCCACATCCAAAGCGCCAAGAGAGAGCTTGCTCTCCCTGTCTTTGAGTACTGTTTTCAGTGTCCCGGTTACCTCTTTGCTAACATTCTCTTCAGAGCTGCAGTGAAACCAGGAACCACGTGGAGAAGGCACCCACACTGAAAGTGCCTGGAGGGAACATTGGGGCTTCTTCTCAGTGTCTCTGACATAGGGTTTCACTGTCCCGGCAAAGTCTCTGCTAACACCCTGCAGAGCGCAGTGCCCAATATACAGAAACGTCTTGCGGTATCTCCTACAGGGAAAGTGCCAGGAGGGAATTGTCGATCTTGTTCTCAGTGTCTCTGAGAATTGCTCTGATTATCCGTGCGACCTCTTTGCTAAGACTCTCCAGAGAGACGTCCTCAAAACAAACACACATCTTGACATATCTCCCACATTGATCGCAGTGCCTCCAGGAACGGCATTCAAGGAGCCAGGAACTTTTCTCCCTACACTGTCCATTGAGTTGTCCTCAAAACCAATATACATCCTGCTATATCTCCCACATGGAAAGTGCCAGGAGGGAGAAGTGGGGATTATGTTTAGACTTTCTCGGAACTGCTTCAAATCAACTAGATATCTTTGTGCTGTAAATCTCCCAACAGCTAAACGCAAAAGCAGCAAACATCTCGCTGTATGTCCCACATCCAAAGCGCCAAGAGAGAGCTTGCTCTCCCTGTCTTTGAGTACTGTTTTCAGTGTCCCGGTTACCTCTTTGCTAACATTCTCTTCAGAGCTGCAGTGAAACCAGGAACCACGTGGAGAAGGCACCCACACTGAAAGTGCCTGGAGGGAACATTGGGGCTTCTTCTCAGTGTCTCTGACATAGGGTTTCACTGTCCCGGCAAAGTCTCTGCTAACACCCTGCAGAGCGCAGTGCCCAATATACAGAAACGTCTTGCGGTATCTCCTACAGGGAAAGTGCCAGGAGGGAATTGTAGATCTTGTTCTCAGTGTCTCTGAGAATTGCTCTGATTATCCGTGCGACCTCTTTGCTAAGACTCTCCAGAGAGACGTCCTCAAAACCAACACACATCTTGACATATCTCCCACATTGATCGCAGTGTCTCCAGGAACGGCATTCAAGGAGCCAGGAACTTTTCTCCCTACACTGTCCATTGAGTTGTCCTCAAAACCAATAGACATCCTGCTATATCTCCCACATGGAAAGTGCCAGGAGGGAGAAGTGGGGATTATGCTTAGACTTTCTCGGAACTGCTTCAAATCAACTAGATATCTTTGTGCTGTAAATCTCCCAACAGCCAAACGCAAAAGCAGCAAACATCTCGCTGTATGTCCCACATCCAAAGCGCCAAGAGAGAGCTTGCTCTCCCTGTCTTTGAGTACTGTTTTCAGTGTCCCGGTTACCTCTTTGCTTACATTCTCTTCAGAGCTGCAGTGAAACCAGGAACCACGTGGAGAAGGCACCCACACTGAAAGTGCCTGGAGGGAACATTGGGGCTTCTTCTCAGTGTCTCTGACATAGGGTTTCACTGTCCCGGCAAAGTCTCTGCTAACACCCTGCAGAGCGCAGTGCCCAATATACAGAAACGTCTTGCGGTATCTCCTACAGGGAAAGTGCCAGGAGGGAATTGTCGATCTTGTTCTCAGTGTCTCTGAGAATTGCTCTGATTATCCGTGCGACCTCTTTGCTAAGACTCTCCAGAGAGACGTCCTCAAAACAAACACACATCTTGACATATCTCCCACATTGATCGCAGTGCCTCCAGGAACGGCATTCAAGGAGCCAGGAACTTTTCTCCCTACACTGTCCATTGAGTTGTCCTCAAAACCAATATACATCCTGCTATATCTCCCACATGGAAAGTTCCAGGAGGGAGAAGTGGGGATTATGCTTAGACTTTCTCGGAACTGCTTCAAATCAACTAGATATCTTTGTGCTGTAAATCTCCCAACAGCCAAATGTAAAAGCAGCAAACATCTCGCTGTATGTCCCACATCCAAAGCGCCAAGAGAGAGCTTGCTCTCCCTGTCTTTGAGTACTGTTTTCACTGTCCCGGTTACCTCTTTGCTAACATTCTCTTCAGAGCTGCAGTGAAACCAGGAACCACGTGGAGAAGGCACCCACACTGAAAGTGCCTGGAGGGAACATTGGGGCTTCTTCTCAGTGTCTCTGACATAGGGTTTCACTGTCCCGGCAAAGTCTCTGCTAACACCCTGCAGAGCGCAGTGCCCAATATACAGAAACGTCTTGCGGTATCTCCTACAGGGAAAGTGCCAGGAGGGAATTGTAGATCTTGTTCTCAGTGTCTCTGAGAATTGCTCTGATTATCCGTGCGACCTCTTTGCTAAGACTCTCCAGAGAGACGTCCTCAAAACCAACACACATCTTGACATATCTCCCACATTGATCGCAGTGTCTCCAGGAACGGCATTCAAGGAGCCAGGAACTTTTCTCCCTACACTGTCCATTGAGTTGTCCTCAAAACCAATAGACATCCTGCTATATCTCCCACATGGAAAGTGCCAGGAGGGAGAAGTGGGGATTATGCTTAGACTTTCTCGGAACTGCTTCAAATCAACTAGATATCTTTGTGCTGTAAATCTCCCAACAGCCAAACGCAAAAGCAGCAAACATCTCGCTGTATGTCCCACATCCAAAGCGCCAAGAGAGAGCTTGCTCTCCCTGTCTTTGAGTACTGTTTTCAGTGTCCCGGTTACCTCTTTGCTTACATTCTCTTCAGAGCTGCAGTGAAACCAGGAACCACGTGGAGAAGGCACCCACACTGAAAGTGCCTGGAGGGAACATTGGGGCTTCTTCTCAGTGTCTCTGACATAGGGTTTCACTGTCCCGGCAAAGTCTCTGCTAACACCCTGCAGAGCGCAGTGCCCAATATACAGAAACGTCTTGCGGTATCTCCTACAGGGAAAGTGCCAGGAGGGAATTGTCGATCTTGTTCTCAGTGTCTCTGAGAATTGCTCTGATTATCCGTGCGACCTCTTTGCTAAGACTCTCCAGAGAGACGTCCTCAAAACCAACACACATCTTGACCTATCTCCCACATTGATCGCAGTGTCTCCAGGAACGGCATTCAAGGAGCCAGGAACTTTTCTCCCTACACTGTCCATTGAGTTGTCCTCAAAACCAATATACATCCTGCTATATCTCCCACATGGAAAGTGCCAGGAGGGAAAAGTGAGGATTATGCTTAGACTTTCTCGGAACTGCTTCAAATCAACTAGATATCTTTGTGCTGTAAATCTCCCAACAGCCAAATGTAAAAGCAGCAAACATCTCGCTGTATGTCCCACATCCAAAGCGCCAAGAGAGAGCTTGCTCTCCCTGTCTTTGAGTACTGTTTTCAGTGTCCCGGTTACCTCTTTGCTAACATTCTCTTCAGAGCTGCAGTGAAACCAGGAACCACGTGGAGAAGGCACCCACACTGAAAGTGCCTGGAGGGAACATTGGGGCTTCTTCTCAGTGTCTCTGACATAGGGTTTCACTGTCCCGGCAAAGTCTCTGCTAACACCCTGCAGAGCGCAGTGCCCAATATACAGAAACGTCTTGCGGTATCTCCTACAGGGAAAGTGCCAGGAGGGAATTGTCGATCTTGTTCTCAGTGTCTCTGAGAATTGCTCTGATTATCCGTGCGACCTCTTTGCTAAGACTCTCCAGAGAGACGTCCTCAAAACCAACACACATCTTGACCTATCTCCCACATTGATCGCAGTGTCTCCAGGAACGGCATTCAAGGAGCCAGGAACTTTTCTCCCTACACTGTCCATTGAGTTGTCCTCAAAACCAATATACATCCTGCTATATCTCCCACATGGAAAGTGCCAGGAGGGAAAAGTGAGGATTATGCTTAGACTTTCTCGGAACTGCTTCAAATCAACTAGATATCTTTGTGCTGTAAATCTCCCAACAGCCAAATGTAAAAGCAGCAAACATCTCGCTGTATGTCCCACATCCAAAGCGCCAAGAGAGAGCTTGCTCTCCCTGTCTTTGAGTACTGTTTTCAGTGTCCCGGTTACCTCTTTGCTAACATTCTCTTCAGAGCTGCAGTGAAACCAGGAACCACGTGGAGAAGGCACCCACACTGAAAGTGCCTGGAGGGAACATTGGGGCTTCTTCTCAGTGTCTCTGACATAGGGTTTCACTGTCCCGGCAAAGTCTCTGCTAACACCCTGCAGAGCGCAGTGCCCAATATACAGAAACGTCTTGCGGTATCTCCTACAGGGAAAGTGCCAGGAGGGAATTGTCGATCTTGTTCTCAGTGTCTCTGAGAATTGCTCTGATTATCCGTGCGACCTCTTTGCTAAGACTCTCCAGAGAGACGTCCTCAAAACCAACACACATCTTGACATATCTCCCACATTGATCGCAGTGTCTCCAGGAACGGCATTCAAGCAGCCAGGAACTTTTCTCCCTACACTGTCCATTGAGTTGTCCTCAAAACCAATATACATCCTGCTATATCTCCCACATGGAAAGTGCCAGGAGGGAGAAGTGGGGATTATGCTTAGACTTTCTCGGAACTGCTTCAAATCAACTAGATATCTTTGTGCTGTAAATCTCCCAACAGCCAAATGTAAAAGCAGCAAACATCTCGCTGTATGTCCCACATCCAAAGCGCCAAGAGAGAGCTTGCTCTCCCTGTCTTTGAGTACTGTTTTCAGTGTCCCGGTTACCTCTTTGCTAACATTCTCTTCAGAGCTGCAGTGAAACCAGGAACCACGTGGAGAAGGCACCCACACTGAAAGTGCCTGGAGGGAACATTGGGGCTTCTTCTCAGTGTCTCTGACATAGGGTTTCACTGTCCCGGCAAAGTCTCTGCTAACACCCTGCAGAGCGCAGTGCCCAATATACAGAAACGTCTTGCGGTATCTCCTACAGGGAAAGTGCCAGGAGGGAATTGTCGATCTTGTTCTCAGTGTCTCTGAGAATTGCTCTGATTATCCGTGCGACCTCTTTGCTAAGACTCTCCAGAGAGACGTCCTCAAAACCAACACACATCTTGACCTATCTCCCACATTGATCGCAGTGTCTCCAGGAACGGCATTCAAGGAGCCAGGAACTTTTCTCCCTACACTGTCCATTGAGTTGTCCTCAAAACCAATATACATCCTGCTATATCTCCCACATGGAAAGTGCCAGGAGGGAAAAGTGAGGATTATGCTTAGACTTTCTCAGAACTGCTTCAAATCAACTAGATATCTTTGTGCTGTAAATCTCCCAACAGCCAAATGTAAAAGCAGCAAACATCTCGCTGTATGTCCCACATCCAAAGCGCCAAGAGAGAGCTTGCTCGCCCTGTCTTTGAGTACTGTTTTCAGTGTCCCGGTTACCTCTTTGCTAACATTCTCTTCAGAGCTGCAGTGAAACCAGGAACCACGTGGAGAAGGCACCCACACTGAAAGTGCCTGGAGGGAACATTGGGGCTTCTTCTCAGTGTCTCTGACATAGGGTTTCACTGTCCCGGCAAAGTCTCTGCTAACACCCTGCAGAGCGCAGTGCCCAATATACAGAAACGTCTTGCGGTATCTCCTACAGGGAAAGTGCCAGGAGGGAATTGTAGATCTTGTTCTCAGTGTCTCTGAGAATTGCTCTGATTATCCATGTGACCTCTTTGCTAAGACTCTCCAGAGAGACGTCCTCAAAACCAACACACATCTTGACATATCTCCCACATTGATCGCGGTGCCTCCAGAAACGGCATTCAAGGAGCCAGGAACTTTTCTCCCTACACTGTCCATTGAGTTGTCCTCAAAACCAATATACATCCTGCTATATCTCCCACATGGAAAGTGCCAGGAGGGAAAAGTGAGGATTATGTTTAGACTTTCTCGGAACTGCTTCAAATCAACTAGATATCTTTGTGCTGTAAATCTCCCAACAGCCAAATGTAAAAGCAGCAAACATCTCGCTGTATGTCCCACATCCAAAGCGCCAAGAGAGAGCTTGCTCTCCCTGTCTTTGAGTACCGTTTTCAGTGTCCCGGTTACCTCTTTGCTAACATTCTCTTCAGAGCTGCAGTGAAACCAGGAACCACGTGGAGAAGGCACCCACACTGAAAGTGCCTGGAGGGAACATTGGGGCTTCTTCTCAGTGTCTCTGACATAGGGTTTCACTGTCCCGGCAAAGTCTCTGCTAACACCCTGCAGAGCGCAGTGCCCAATATACAGAAACGTCTTGCGGTATCTCCTACAGGGAAAGTGCCAGGAGGGAATTGTAGATCTTGTTCTCAGTGTCTCTGAGAATTGCTCTGATTATCCGTGCGACCTCTTTGCTAAGACTCTCCAGAGAGACGTCCTCAAAACCAACACACATCTTGACATATCTCCCACATTGATCGCAGTGTCTCCAGGAACGGCATTCAAGGAGCCAGGAACTTTTCTCCCTACACTGTCCATTGAGTTGTCCTCAAAACCAATATACATCCTGCTATATCTCCCACATGGAAAGTGCCAGGAGGGAAAAGTGAGGATTATGTTTAGACTTTCTCGGAACTGCTTCAAATCAACTAGATATCTTTGTGCTGTAATTCTCCCAACAGCTAAACGCAAAAGCAGCAAACATCTCGCTGTATGTCCCACATCCAAAGCGCCAAGAGAGAGCTTGCTCTCCCTGTCTTTGAGTACTGTTTTCAGTGTCCCGGTTACCTCTTTGCTAACATTCTCTTCAGAGCTGCAGTGAAACCAGGAAGCACGTGGAGAAGGCACCCACACTGAAAGTGCCTGGAGGGAACATTGGGGCTTCTTCTCAGTGTCTCTGACATAGGGTTTCACTGTCCCGGCAAAGTCTCTGCTAACACCCTGCAGAGCGCAGTGCCCAATATACAGAAACGTCTTGCGGTATCTCCTACAGGGAAAGTGCCAGGAGGGAATTGTCGATCTTGTTCTCAGTGTCTCTGAGAATTGCTCTGATTATCCGTGCGACCTCTTTGCTAAGACTCTCCAGAGAGACGTCCTCAAAACCAACACACATCTTGACATATCTCCCACATTGATCGCAGTGTCTCCAGGAACGGCATTCAAGGAGCCAGGAACTTTTCTCCCTACACTGTCCATTGAGTTGTCCTCAAAACCAATATACATCCTGCTATATCTCCCACATGGAAAGTGCCAGGAGGGAAAAGTGAGGATTATGCTTAGACTTTCTCGGAACTGCTTCAAATCAACTAGATATCTTTGTGCTGTAAATCTCCCAACAGCCAAATGTAAAAGCAGCAAACATCTCGCTGTATGTCCCACATCCAAAGCGCCAAGAGAGAGCTTGCTCGCCCTGTCTTTGAGTACTGTTTTCACTGTCCCGGTTACCTCTTTGCTAACATTCTCTTCAGAGCTGCAGTGAAACCAGGAACCACGTGGAGAAGGCACCCACACTGAAAGTGCCTGGAGGGAACATTGGGGCTTCTTCTCAGTGTCTCTGACATAGGGTTTCACTGTCCCGGCAAAGTCTCTGCTAACACCCTGCAGAGCGCAGTGCCCAATATACAGAAACGTCTTGCGGTATCTCCTACAGGGAAAGTGCCAGGAGGGAATTGTCGATCTTGTTCTCAGTGTCTCTGAGAATTGCTCTGATTATCCGTGCGACCTCTTTGCTAAGACTCTCCAGAGAGACGTCCTCAAAACCAACACACATCTTGACATATCTCCCACATTGATCGCAGTGTCTCCAGGAACGGCATTCAAGGAGCCAGGAACTTTTCTCCCTACACTGTCCATTGAGTTGTCCTCAAAACCAATATACATCCTGCTATATCTCCCACATGGAAAGTGCCAGGAGGGAAAAGTGAGGATTATGCTTAGACTTTCTCGGAACTGCTTCAAATCAACTAGATATCTTTGTGCTGTAAATCTCCCAACAGCCAAATGTAAAAGCAGCAAACATCTCGCTGTATGTCCCACATCCAAAGCGCCAAGAGAGAGCTTGCTCTCCCTGTCTTTGAGTACTGTTTTCAGTGTCCCGGTTACCTCTTTGCTAACATTCTCTTCAGAGCTGCAGTGAAACCAGGAACCACGTGGAGAAGGCACCCACACTGAAAGTGCCTGGAGGGAACATTGGGGCTTCTTCTCAGTGTCTCTGACATAGGGTTTCACTGTCCCGGCAAAGTCTCTGCTAACACCCTGCAGAGCGCAGTGCCCAATATACAGAAACGTCTTGCGGTATCTCCTACAGGGAAAGTGCCAGGAGGGAATTGTAGATCTTGTTCTCAGTGTCTCTGAGAATTGCTCTGATTATCCATGTGACCTCTTTGCTAAGACTCTCCAGAGAGACGTCCTCAAAACCAACACACATCTTGACATATCTCCCACATTGATCGCAGTGCCTCCAGAAACGGCATTCAAGGAGCCAGGAACTTTTCTCCCTACACTGTCCATTGAGTTGTCCTCAAAACCAATAGACATCCTGCTATATCTCCCACATGGAAAGTGCCAGGAGGGAGAAGTGGGGATTATGTTTAGACTTTCTCGGAACTGCTTCAAATCAACTAGATATCTTTGTGCTGTAAATCTCCCAACAGCCAAATGTAAAAGCAGCAAACATCTCGCTGTATGTCCCACATCCAAAGCGCCAAGAGAGAGCTTGCTCTCCCTGTCTTTGAGTACTGTTTTCACTGTCCCGGTTACCTCTTTGCTAACATTCTCTTCAGAGCTGCAGTGAAACCAGGAAGCACGTGGAGAAGGCACCCACACTGAAAGTGCCTGGAGGGAACATTGGGGCTTCTTCTCAGTGTCTCTGACATAGGGTTTCACTGTCCCGGCAAAGTCTCTGCTAACACCCTTCAGAGCGCAGTGCCCAATATACAGAAACGTCTTGCGGTATCTCCTACAGGGAAAGTGCCAGGAGGGAATTGTCGATCTTGTTCTCAGTGTCTCTGAGAATTGCTCTGATTATCCGTGCGACCTCTTTGCTAAGACTCTCCAGAGAGACGTCCTCAAAACCAACACACATCTTGACATATCTCCCACATTGATCGCAGTGCCTCCAGGAACGGCATTCAAGGAGCCAGGAACTTTTCTCCCTACACTGTCCATTGAGTTGTCCTCAAAACCAATAGACATCCTGCTATATCTCCCACATGGAAAGTGCCAGGAGGGAGAAGTGAGGATTATGTTTAGACTTTCTCGGAACTGCTTCAAATCAACTAGATATCTTTGTGCTGTAAATCTCCCAACAGCTAAACGCAAAAGCAGCAAACATCTCGCTGTATGTCCCACATCCAAAGTGCCAAGAGAGAGCTTGCTCTCCCTGTCTTTGAGTACTGTTTTCAGTGTCCCGGTTACCTCTTTGCTAACATTCTCTTCAGAGCTGCAGTGAAACCAGGAACCACGTGGAGAAGGCACCCACACTGAAAGTGCCTGGAGGGAACATTGGGGCTTCTTCTCAGTGTCTCTGACATAGGGTTTCACTGTCCCGGCAAAGTCTCTGCTAACACCCTGCAGAGCGCAGTGCCCAATATACAGAAACGTCTTGCGGTATCTCCTACAGGGAAAGTGCCAGGAGGGAATTGTAGATCTTGTTCTCAGTGTCTCTGAGAATTGCTCTGATTATCCGTGCGACCTCTTTGCTAAGACTCTCCAGAGAGACGTCCTCAAAACCAACACACATCTTGACATATCTCCCACATTGATCGCAGTGTCTCCAGGAACGGCATTCAAGGAGCCAGGAACTTTTCTCCCTACACTGTCCATTGAGTTGTCCTCAAAACCAATATACATCCTGCTATATCTCCCACATGGAAAGTGCCAGGAGGGAGAAGTGAGGATTATGCTTAGACTTTCTCAGAACTGCTTCAAATCAACTAGATATCTTTGTGCTGTAAATCTCCCAACAGCCAAATGTAAAAGCAGCAAACATCTCGCTGTATGTCCCACATCCAAAGCGCCAAGAGAGAGCTTGCTCTCCCTGTCTTTGAGTACTGTTTTCAGTGTCCCGGTTACCTCTTTGCTAACATTCTCTTCAGAGCTGCAGTGAAACCAGGAACCACGTGGAGAAGGCACCCACACTGAAAGTGCCTGGAGGGAACATTGGGGCTTCTTCTCAGTGTCTCTGACATAGGGTTTCACTGTCCCGGCAAAGTCTCTGCTAACACCCTGCAGAGCGCAGTGCCCAATATACAGAAACGTCTTGCGGTATCTCCTACAGGGAAAGTGCCAGGAGGGAATTGTAGATCTTGTTCTCAGTGTCTCTGAGAATTGCTCTGATTATCCATGTGACCTCTTTGCTAAGACTCTCCAGAGAGACGTCCTCAAAACCAACACACATCTTGACATATCTCCCACATTGATCGCAGTGCCTCCAGAAACGGCATTCAAGGAGCCAGGAACTTTTCTCCCTACACTGTCCATTGAGTTGTCCTCAAAACCAATAGACATCCTGCTATATCTCCCACATGGAAAGTGCCAGGAGGGAGAAGTGGGGATTATGTTTAGACTTTCTCGGAACTGCTTCAAATCAACTAGATATCTTTGTGCTGTAAATCTCCCAACAGCCAAATGTAAAAGCAGCAAACATCTCGCTGTATGTCCCACATCCAAAGCGCCAAGAGAGAGCTTGCTCTCCCTGTCTTTGAGTACTGTTTTCACTGTCCCGGTTACCTCTTTGCTAACATTCTCTTCAGAGCTGCAGTGAAACCAGGAAGCACGTGGAGAAGGCACCCACACTGAAAGTGCCTGGAGGGAACATTGGGGCTTCTTCTCAGTGTCTCTGACATAGGGTTTCACTGTCCCGGCAAAGTCTCTGCTAACACCCTGCAGAGCGCAGTGCCCAATATACAGAAACGTCTTGCGGTATCTCCTACAGGGAAAGTGCCAGGAGGGAATTGTCGATCTTGTTCTCAGTGTCTCTGAGAATTGCTCTGATTATCCGTGCGACCTCTTTGCTAAGACTCTCCAGAGAGACGTCCTCAAAACCAACACACATCTTGACATATCTCCCACATTGATCGCAGTGCCTCCAGGAACGGCATTCAAGGAGCCAGGAACTTTTCTCCCTACACTGTCCATTGAGTTGTCCTCAAAACCAATAGACATCCTGCTATATCTCCCACATGGAAAGTGCCAGGAGGGAGAAGTGAGGATTATGTTTAGACTTTCTCGGAACTGCTTCAAATCAACTAGATATCTTTGTGCTGTAAATCTCCCAACAGCTAAACGCAAAAGCAGCAAACATCTCGCTGTATGTCCCACATCCAAAGTGCCAAGAGAGAGCTTGCTCTCCCTGTCTTTGAGTACTGTTTTCACTGTCCCGGTTACCTCTTTGCTAACATTCTCTTCAGAGCTGCAGTGAAACCAGGAACCACGTGGAGAAGGCACCCACACTGAAAGTGCCTGGAGGGAACATTGGGGCTTCTTCTCAGTGTCTCTGACATAGGGTTTCACTGTCCCGGCAAAGTCTCTGCTAACACCCTGCAGAGCGCAGTGCCCAATATACAGAAACGTCTTGCGGTATCTCCTACAGGGAAAGTGCCAGGAGGGAATTGTAGATCTTGTTCTCAGTGTCTCTGAGAATTGCTCTGATTATCCGTGCGACCTCTTTGCTAAGACTCTCCAGAGAGACGTCCTCAAAACCAACACACATCTTGACATATCTCCCACATTGATCGCAGTGTCTCCAGGAACGGCATTCAAGGAGCCAGGAACTTTTCTCCCTACACTGTCCATTGAGTTGTCCTCAAAACCAATATACATCCTGCTATATCTCCCACATGGAAAGTGCCAGGAGGGAAAAGTGAGGATTATGCTTAGACTTTCTCAGAACTGCTTCAAATCAACTAGATATCTTTGTGCTGTAAATCTCCCAACAGCCAAATGTAAAAGCAGCAAACATCTCGCTGTATGTCCCACATCCAAAGCGCCAAGAGAGAGCTTGCTCTCCCTGTCTTTGAGTACTGTTTTCAGTGTCCCGGTTACCTCTTTGCTAACATTCTCTTCAGAGCTGCAGTGAAACCAGGAACCACGTGGAGAAGGCACCCACACTGAAAGTGCCTGGAGGGAACATTGGGGCTTCTTCTCAGTGTCTCTGACATAGGGTTTCACTGTCCCGGCAAAGTCTCTGCTAACACCCTGCAGAGCGCAGTGCCCAATATACAGAAACGTCTTGCGGTATCTCCTACAGGGAAAGTGCCAGGAGGGAATTGTAGATCTTGTTCTCAGTGTCTCTGAGAATTGCTCTGATTATCCGTGCGACCTCTTTGCTAAGACTCTCCAGAGAGACGTCCTCAAAACCAACACACATCTTGACATATCTCCCACATTGATCGCAGTGCCTCCAGGAACGGCATTCAAGGAGCCAGGAACTTTTCTCCCTACACTGTCCATTGAGTTGTCCTCAAAACCAATAGACATCCTGCTATATCTCCCACATGGAAAGTGCCAGGAGGGAGAAGTGAGGATTATGTTTAGACTTTCTCGGAACTGCTTCAAATCAACTAGATATCTTTGTGCTGTAAATCTCCCAACAGCTAAACGCAAAAGCAGCAAACATCTCGCTGTATGTCCCACATCCAAAGTGCCAAGAGAGAGCTTGCTCTCCCTGTCTTTGAGTACTGTTTTCAGTGTCCCGATGACCTCTTTGCTAACATTCTCTTCAGAGCTGCAGTGAAACCAGGAACCACGTGGAGAAGGCACCCACACTGAAAGTGCCTGGAGGGAACATTGGGGCTTCTTCTCAGTGTCTCTGACATAGGGTTTCACTGTCCCGGCAAAGTCTCTGCTAACACCCTGCAGAGCGCAGTGCCCAATATACAGAAACGTCTTGCGGTATCTCCTACAGGGAAAGTGCCAGGAGGGAATTGTCGATCTTGTTCTCAGTGTCTCTGAGAATTGCTCTGATTATCCGTGCGACCTCTTTGCTAAGACTCTCCAGAGAGACGTCCTCAAAACCAACACACATCTTGACATATCTCCCACATTGATCGCAGTGTCTCCAGGAACGGCATTCAAGGAGCCAGGAACTTTTCTCCCTACACTGTCCATTGAGTTGTCCTCAAAACCAATATACATCCTGCTATATCTCCCACATGGAAAGTGCCAGGAGGGAGAAGTGAGGATTATGCTTAGACTTTCTCAGAACTGCTTCAAATCAACTAGATATCTTTGTGCTGTAAATCTCCCAACAGCCAAATGTAAAAGCAGCAAACATCTCGCTGTATGTCCCACATCCAAAGCGCCAAGAGAGAGCTTGCTCTCCCTGTCTTTGAGTACTGTTTTCAGTGTCCCGGTTACCTCTTTGCTAACATTCTCTTCAGAGCTGCAGTGAAACCAGGAACCACGTGGAGAAGGCACCCACACTGAAAGTGCCTGGAGGGAACATTGGGGCTTCTTCTCAGTGTCTCTGACATAGGGTTTCACTGTCCCGGCAAAGTCTCTGCTAACACCCTGCAGAGCGCAGTGCCCAATATACAGAAACGTCTTGCGGTATCTCCTACAGGGAAAGTGCCAGGAGGGAATTGTCGATCTTGTTCTCAGTGTCTCTGAGAATTGCTCTGATTATCCGTGCGACCTCTTTGCTAAGACTCTCCAGAGAGACGTCCTCAAAACCAACACACATCTTGACATATCTCCCACATTGATCGCAGTGTCTCCAGGAACGGCATTCAAGGAGCCAGGAACTTTTCTCCCTACACTGTCCATTGAGTTGTCCTCAAAACCAATATACATCCTGCTATATCTCCCACATGGAAAGTGCCAGGAGGGAAAAGTGAGGATTATGCTTAGACTTTGTCGGAACTGCTTCAAATCAACTAGATATCTTTGTGCTGTAAATCTCCCAACAGCCAAATGTAAAAGCAGCAAACATCTCGCTGTATGTCCCACATCCAAAGCGCCAAGAGAGAGCTTGCTCTCCCTGTATTTGAGTACTGTTTTCAGTGTCCCGGTTACCTCTTTGCTAACATTCTCTTCAGAGCTGCAGTGAAACCAGGAACCACGTGGAGAAGGCACCCACACTGAAAGTGCCTGGAGGGAACATTGGGGCTTCTTCTCAGTGTCTCTGACATAGGGTTTCACTGTCCCGGCAAAGTCTCTGCTAACACCCTGCAGAGCGCAGTGCCCAATATACAGAAACGTCTTGCGGTATCTCCTACAGGGAAAGTGCCAGGAGGGAATTGTCGATCTTGTTCTCAGTGTCTCTGAGAATTGCTCTGATTATCCGTGCGACCTCTTTGCTAAGACTCTCCAGAGAGACGTCCTCAAAACCAACACACATCTTGACATATCTCCCACATTGATCGCAGTGCCTCCAGGAACGGCATTCAAGGAGCCAGGAACTTTTCTCCCTACACTGTCCATTGAGTTGTCCTCAAAACCAATATACATCCTGCTATATCTCCCACATGGAAAGTGCCAGGAGGGAAAAGTGAGGATTATGCTTAGACTTTCTCAGAACTGCTTCAAATCAACTAGATAGCTTTGTGCTGTAAATCTCCCAACAGCCAAATGTAAAAGCAGCAAACATCTCGCTGTATGTCCCACATCCAAAGCGCCAAGAGAGAGCTTGCTCTCCCTGTCTTTGAGTACTGTTTTCAGTGTCCCGGTTACCTCTTTGCTAACATTCTCTTCAGAGCTGCAGTGAAACCAGGAACCACGTGGAGAAGGCACCCACACTGAAAGTGCCTGGAGGGAACATTGGGGCTTCTTCTCAGTGTCTCTGACATAGGGTTTCACTGTCCCGGCAAAGTCTCTGCTAACACCCTGCAGAGCGCAGTGCCCAATATACAGAAACGTCTTGCGGTATCTCCTACAGGGAAAGTGCCAGGAGGGAATTGTCGATCTTGTTCTCAGTGTCTCTGAGAATTGCTCTGATTATCCCTCTGACCTCTTTGCTAAGACTCTCCAGAGAGACGTCCTCAAAACCAACACACATCTTGACATATCTCCCACATTGATCGCAGTGTCTCCAGGAACGGCATTCAAGGAGCCAGGAACTTTTCTCCCTACACTGTCCATTGAGTTGTCCTCAAAACCAATATACATCCTGCTATATCTCCCACATGGAAAGTGCCAGGAGGGAGAAGTGAGGATTATGTTTAGACTTTCTCGGAACTGCTTCAAATCAACTAGATATCTTTGTGCTGTAAATCTCCCAACAGCCAAATGTAAAAGCAGCAAACATCTCGCTGTATGTCCCACATCCAAAGCGCCAAGAGAGAGCTTGCTCTCCCTGTCTTTGAGTACTGTTTTCACTGTCCCGGTTACCTCTTTGCTAACATTCTCTTCAGAGCTGCAGTGAAACCAGGAAGCACGTGGAGAAGGCACCCACACTGAAAGTGCCTGGAGGGAACATTGGGGCTTCTTCTCAGTGTCTCTGACATAGGGTTTCACTGTCCCGGCAAAGTCTCTGCTAACACCCTGCAGAGCGCAGTGCCCAATATACAGAAACGTCTTGCGGTATCTCCTACAGGGAAAGTGCCAGGAGGGAATTGTCGATCTTGTTCTCAGTGTCTCTGAGAATTGCTCTGATTATCCGTGCGACCTCTTTGCTAAGACTCTCCAGAGAGACGTCCTCAAAACCAACACACATCTTGACATATCTCCCACATTGATCGCAGTGCCTCCAGGAACGGCATTCAAGGAGCCAGGAACTTTTCTCCCTACACTGTCCATTGAGTTGTCCTCAAAACCAATATACATCCTGCTATATCTCCCACATGGAAAGTGCCAGGAGGGAGAAGTGGGGATTATGTTTAGACTTTCTCGGAACTGCTTCAAATCAACTAGATATCTTTGTGCTGTAAATCTCCCAACAGCCAAATGTAAAAGCAGCAAACATCTCGCTGTATGTCCCACATCCAAAGCGCCAAGAGAGAGCTTGCTCTCCCTGTCTTTGAGTACTGTTTTCACTGTCCCGGTTACCTCTTTGCTAACATTCTCTTCAGAGCTGCAGTGAAACCAGGAACCACGTGGAGAAGGCACCCACACTGAAAGTGCCTGGAGGGAACATTGGGGCTTCTTCTCAGTGTCTCTGACATAGGGTTTCACTGTCCCGGCAAAGTCTCTGCTAACACCCTGCAGAGCGCAGTGCCCAATATACAGAAACGTCTTGCGGTATCTCCTACAGGGAAAGTGCCAGGAGGGAATTGTCGATCTTGTTCTCAGTGTCTCTGAGAATTGCTCTGATTATCCGTGCGACCTCTTTGCTAAGACTCTCCAGAGAGACGTCCTCAAAACCAACACACATCTTGACATATCTCCCACATTGATCGCAGTGCCTCCAGGAACGGCATTCAAGGAGCCAGGAACTTTTCTCCCTACACTGTCCATTGAGTTGTCCTCAAAACCAATATACATCCTGCTATATCTCCCACATGGAAAGTGCCAGGAGGGAAAAGTGAGGATTATGCTTAGACTTTCTCAGAACTGCTTCAAATCAACTAGATATCTTTGTGCTGTAAATCTCCCAACAGCCAAATGTAAAAGCAGCAAACATCTCGCTGTATGTCCCACATCCAAAGCGCCAAGAGAGAGCTTGCTCTCCCTGTCTTTGAGTACTGTTTTCACTGTCCCGGTTACCTCTTTGCTAACATTCTCTTCAGAGCTGCAGTGAAACCAGGAACCACGTGGAGAAGGCACCCACACTGAAAGTGCCTGGAGGGAACATTGGGGCTTCTTCTCAGTGTCTCTGACATAGGGTTTCACTGTCCCGGCAAAGTCTCTGCTAACACCCTGCAGAGCGCAGTGCCCAATATACAGAAACGTCTTGCGGTATCTCCTACAGGGAAAGTGCCAGGAGGGAATTGTCGATCTTGTTCTCAGTGTCTCTGAGAATTGCTCTGATTATCCGTGCGACCTCTTTGCTAAGACTCTCCAGAGAGACGTCCTCAAAACCAACACACATCTTGACATATCTCCCACATTGATCACAGTGTCTCCAGGAACGGCATTCAAGGAGCCAGGAACTTTTCTCCCTACACTGTCCATTGAGTTGTCCTCAAAACCAATAGACATCCTGCTATATCTCCCACATGGAAAGTGCCAGGAGGGAGAAGTGGGGATTATGCTTAGACTTTCTCGGAACTGCTTCAAATCAACTAGATATCTTTGTGCTGTAAATCTCCCAACAGCCAAACGCAAAAGCAGCAAACATCTCGCTGTATGTCCCACATCCAAAGCGCCAAGAGAGAGCTTGCTCTCCCTGTCTTTGAGTACTGTTTTCAGTGTCCCGGTTACCTCTTTGCTTACATTCTCTTCAGAGCTGCAGTGAAACCAGGAACCACGTGGAGAAGGCACCCACACTGAAAGTGCCTGGAGGGAACATTGGGGCTTCTTCTCAGTGTCTCTGACATAGGGTTTCACTGTCCCGGCAAAGTCTCTGCTAACACCCTGCAGAGCGCAGTGCCCAATATACAGAAACGTCTTGCGGTATCTCCTACAGGGAAAGTGCCAGGAGGGAATTGTCGATCTTGTTCTCAGTGTCTCTGAGAATTGCTCTGATTATCCGTGCGACCTCTTTGCTAAGACTCTCCAGAGAGACGTCCTCAAAACCAACACACATCTTGACCTATCTCCCACATTGATCGCAGTGTCTCCAGGAACGGCATTCAAGGAGCCAGGAACTTTTCTCCCTACACTGTCCATTGAGTTGTCCTCAAAACCAATATACATCCTGCTATATCTCCCACATGGAAAGTGCCAGGAGGGAAAAGTGAGGATTATGCTTAGACTTTCTCGGAACTGCTTCAAATCAACTAGATATCTTTGTGCTGTAAATCTCCCGACAGCCAAATGTAAAAGCAGCAAACATCTCGCTGTATGTCCCACATCCAAAGCGCCAAGAGAGAGCTTGCTCTCCCTGTCTTGGAGTACTGTTTTCAGTGTCCCGGTTACCTCTTTGCTAACATTCTCTTCAGAGCTGCAGTGAAACCAGGAACCACGTGGAGAAGGCACCCACACTGAAAGTGCCTGGAGGGAACATTGGGGCTTCTTCTCAGTGTCTCTGACATAGGGTTTCACTGTCCCGGCAAAGTCTCTGCTAACACCCTGCAGAGCGCAGTGCCCAATATACAGAAACGTCTTGCGGTATCTCCTACAGGGAAAGTGCCAGGAGGGAATTGTCGATCTTGTTCTCAGTGTCTCTGAGAATTGCTCTGATTATCCGTGCGACCTCTTTGCTAAGACTCTCCAGAGAGACGTCCTCAAAACCAACACACATCTTGACCTATCTCCCACATTGATCGCAGTGTCTCCAGGAACGGCATTCAAGGAGCCAGGAACTTTTCTCCCTACACTGTCCATTGAGTTGTCCTCAAAACCAATATACATCCTGCTATATCTCCCACATGGAAAGTGCCAGGAGGGAAAAGTGAGGATTATGCTTAGACTTTCTCGGAACTGCTTCAAATCAACTAGATATCTTTGTGCTGTAAATCTCCCAACAGCCAAATGTAAAAGCAGCAAACATCTCGCTGTATGTCCCACATCCAAAGCGCCAAGAGAGAGCTTGCTCTCCCTGTCTTTGAGTACTGTTTTCAGTGTCCCGGTTACCTCTTTGCTAACATTCTCTTCAGAGCTGCAGTGAAACCAGGAACCACGTGGAGAAGGCACCCACACTGAAAGTGCCTGGAGGGAACATTGGGGCTTCTTCTCAGTGTCTCTGACATAGGGTTTCACTGTCCCGGCAAAGCCTCTGCTAACACCCTGCAGAGCGCAGTGCCCAATATACAGAAACGTCTTGCGGTATCTCCTACAGGGAAAGTGCCAGGAGGGAATTGTCGATCTTGTTCTCAGTGTCTCTGAGAATTGCTCTGATTATCCGTGCGACCTCTTTGCTAAGACTCTCCAGAGAGACGTCCTCAAAACCAACACACATCTTGACATATCTCCCACATTGATCACAGTGTCTCCAGGAACGGCATTCAAGGAGCCAGGAACTTTTCTCCCTACACTGTCCATTGAGTTGTCCTCAAAACCAATATACATCCTGCTATATCTCCCACATGGAAAGTGCCAGGAGGGAAAAGTGAGGATTATGCTTAGACTTTCTCAGAACTGCTTCAAATCAACTAGATATCTTTGTGCTGTAAATCTCCCAACAGCCAAATGTAAAAGCAGCAAACATCTCGCTGTATGTCCCACATCCAAAGCGCCAAGAGAGAGCTTGCTCTCCCTGTCTTTGAGTACTGTTTTCACTGTCCCGGTTACCTCTTTGCTAACATTCTCTTCAGAGCTGCAGTGAAACCAGGAACCACGTGGAGAAGGCACCCACACTGAAAGTGCCTGGAGGGAACATTGGGGCTTCTTCTCAGTGTCTCTGACATAGGGTTTCACTGTCCCGGCAAAGTCTCTGCTAACACCCTGCAGAGCGCAGTGCCCAATATACAGAAACGTCTTGCGGTATCTCCTACAGGGAAAGTGCCAGGAGGGAATTGTAGATCTTGTTCTCAGTGTCTCTGAGAATTGCTCTGATTATCCGTGCGACCTCTTTGCTAAGACTCTCCAGAGAGACGTCCTCAAAACCAACACACATCTTGACATATCTCCCACATTGATCGCAGTGTCTCCAGGAACGGCATTCAAGGAGCCAGGAACTTTTCTCCCTACACTGTCCATTGAGTTGTCCTCAAAACCAATAGACATCCTGCTATATCTCCCACATGGAAAGTGCCAGGAGGGAGAAGTGGGGATTATGCTTAGACTTTCTCAGAACTGCTTCAAATCAACTAGATATCTTTGTGCTGTAAATCTCCCAACAGCCAAACGCAAAAGCAGCAAACATCTCGCTGTATGTCCCACATCCAAAGCGCCAAGAGAGAGCTTGCTCTCCCTGTCTTTGAGTACTGTTTTCAGTGTCCCGGTTACCTCTTTGCTTACATTCTCTTCAGAGCTGCAGTGAAACCAGGAACCACGTGGAGAAGGCACCCACACTGAAAGTGCCTGGAGGGAACATTGGGGCTTCTTCTCAGTGTCTCTGACATAGGGTTTCACTGTCCCGGCAAAGTCTCTGCTAACACCCTGCAGAGCGCAGTGCCCAATATACAGAAACGTCTTGCGGTATCTCCTACAGGGAAAGTGCCAGGAGGGAATTGTCGATCTTGTTCTCAGTGTCTCTGAGAATTGCTCTGATTATCCGTGCGACCTCTTTGCTAAGACTCTCCAGAGAGACGTCCTCAAAACCAACACACATCTTGACCTATCTCCCACATTGATCGCAGTGTCTCCAGGAACGGCATTCAAGGAGCCAGGAACTTTTCTCCCTACACTGTCCATTGAGTTGTCCTCAAAACCAATATACATCCTGCTATATCTCCCACATGGAAAGTGCCAGGAGGGAAAAGTGAGGATTATGCTTAGACTTTCTCGGAACTGCTTCAAATCAACTAGATATCTTTGTGCTGTAAATCTCCCAACAGCCAAATGTAAAAGCAGCAAACATCTCGCTGTATGTCCCACATCCAAAGCGCCAAGAGAGAGCTTGCTCTCCCTGTCTTTGAGTACTGTTTTCAGTGTCCCGGTTACCTCTTTGCTAACATTCTCTTCAGAGCTGCAGTGAAACCAGGAACCACGTGGAGAAGGCACCCACACTGAAAGTGCCTGGAGGGAACAGTGGGGCTTCTTCTCAGTGTCTCTGACATAGGGTTTCACTGTCCCGGCAAAGTCTCTGCTAACACCCTGCAGAGCGCAGTGCCCAATATACAGAAACGTCTTGCGGTATCTCCTACAGGGAAAGTGCCAGGAGGGAATTGTCGATCTTGTTCTCAGTGTCTCTGAGAATTGCTCTGATTATCCGTGCGACCTCTTTGCTAAGACTCTCCAGAGAGACGTCCTCAAAACCAACACACATCTTGACATATCTCCCACATTGATCGCAGTGTCTCCAGGAACGGCATTCAAGGAGCCAGGAACTTTTCTCCCTACACTGTCCATTGAGTTGTCCTCAAAACCAATATACATCCTGCTATATCTCCCACATGGAAAGTGCCAGGAGGGAGAAGTGGGGATTATGCTTAGACTTTCTCGGAACTGCTTCAAATCAACTAGATATCTTTGTGCTGTAAATCTCCCAACAGCCAAATGTAAAAGCAGCAAACATCTCGCTGTATGTCCCACATCCAAAGCGCCAAGAGAGAGCTTGCTCTCCCTGTCTTTGAGTACTGTTTTCAGTGTCCCGGTTACCTCTTTGCTAACATTCTCTTCAGAGCTGCAGTGAAACCAGGAACCACGTGGAGAAGGCACCCACACTGAAAGTGCCTGGAGGGAACATTGGGGCTTCTTCTCAGTGTCTCTGACATAGGGTTTCACTGTCCCGGCAAAGTCTCTGCTAACACCCTGCAGAGCGCAGTGCCCAATATACAGAAACGTCTTGCGGTATCTCCTACAGGGAAAGTGCCAGGAGGGAATTGTCGATCTTGTTCTCAGTGTCTCTGAGAATTGCTCTGATTATCCGTGCGACCTCTTTGCTAAGACTCTCCAGAGAGACGTCCTCAAAACCAACACACATCTTGACATATCTCCCACATTGATCGCAGTGTCTCCAGGAACGGCATTCAAGGAGCCAGGAACTTTTCTCCCTACACTGTCCATTGAGTTGTCCTCAAAACCAATATACATCCTGCTATATCTCCCACATGGAAAGTGCCAGGAGGGAGAAGTGGGGATTATGCTTAGACTTTCTCGGAACTGCTTCAAATCAACTAGATATCTTTGTGCTGTAAATCTCCCAACAGCCAAATGTAAAAGCAGCAAACATCTCGCTGTATGTCCCACATCCAAAGCGCCAAGAGAGAGCTTGCTCTCCCTGTCTTTGAGTACTGTTTTCAGTGTCCCGGTTACCTCTTTGCTAACATTCTCTTCAGAGCTGCAGTGAAACCAGGAACCACGTGGAGAAGGCACCCACACTGAAAGTGCCTGGAGGGAACATTGGGGCTTCTTCTCAGTGTCTCTGACATAGGGTTTCACTGTCCCGGCAAAGTCTCTGCTAACACCCTGCAGAGCGCAGTGCCCAATATACAGAAACGTCTTGCGGTATCTCCTACAGGGAAAGTGCCAGGAGGGAATTGTAGATCTTGTTCTCAGTGTCTCTGAGAATTGCTCTGATTATCCGTGCGACCTCTTTGCTAAGACTCTCCAGAGAGACGTCCTCAAAACCAACACACATCTTGACATATCTCCCACATTGATCGCAGTGCCTCCAGAAACGGCATTCAAGGAGCCAGGAACTTTTCTCCCTACACTGTCCATTGAGTTGTCCTCAAAACCAATATACATCCTGCTATATCTCCCACATGGAAAGTGCCAGGAGGGAAAAGTGAGGATTATGCTTAGACTTTCTCGGAACTGCTTCAAATCAACTAGATATCTTTGTGCTGTAAATCTCCCAACAGCCAAATGTAAAAGCAGCAAACATCTCGCTGTATGTCCCACATCCAAAGCGCCAAGAGAGAGCTTGCTCTCCCTGTCTTTGAGTACTGTTTTCAGTGTCCCGGTTACCTCTTTGCTAACATTCTCTTCAGAGCTGCAGTGAAACCAGGAACCACGTGGAGAAGGCACCCACACTGAAAGTGCCTGGAGGGAACATTGGGGCTTCTTCTCAGTGTCTCTGACATAGGGTTTCACTGTCCCGGCAAAGTCTCTGCTAACACCCTGCAGAGCGCAGTGCCCAATATACAGAAACGTCTTGCGGTATCTCCTACAGGGAAAGTGCCAGGAGGGAATTGTCGATCTTGTTCTCAGTGTCTCTGAGAATTGCTCTGATTATCCGTGCGACCTCTTTGCTAAGACTCTCCAGAGAGACGTCCTCAAAACCAACACACATCTTGACATATCTCCCACATTGATCGCAGTGTCTCCAGGAACGGCATTCAAGGAGCCAGGAACTTTTCTCCCTACACTGTCCATTGAGTTGTCCTCAAAACCAATAGACATCCTGCTATATCTCCCACATGGAAAGTGCCAGGAGGGAAAAGTGAGGATTATGGTTAGACTTTCTCGGAACTGCTTCAAATCAACTAGATATCTTTGTGCTGTAAATCTCCCAACAGCCAAATGTAAAAGCAGCAAACATCTCGCTGTATGTCCCACATCCAAAGCGCCAAGAGAGAGCTTGCTCTCCCTGTCTTTGAGTACTGTTTTCAGTGTCCCGGTTACCTCTTTGCTAACATTCTCTTCAGAGCTGCAGTGAAACCAGGAACCACGTGGAGAAGGCACCCACACTGAAAGTGCCTGGAGGGAACATTGGGGCTTCTTCTCAGTGTCTCTGACATAGGGTTTCACTGTCCCGGCAAAGTCTCTGCTAACACCCTGCAGAGCGCAGTGCCCAATATACAGAAACGTCTTGCGGTATCTCCTACAGGGAAAGTGCCAGGAGGGAATTGTCGATCTTGTTCTCAGTGTCTCTGAGAATTGCTCTGATTATCCGTGCGACCTCTTTGCTAAGACTCTCCAGAGAGACGTCCTCAAAACCAACACACATCTTGACATATCTCCCACATTGATCGCAGTGTCTCCAGGAACGGCATTCAAGGAGCCAGGAACTTTTCTCCCTACACTGTCCATTGAGTTGTCCTCAAAACCAATATACATCCTGCTATATCTCCCACATGGAACGTGCCAGGAGGGAAAAGTGGGGATTATGTTTAGACTTTCTCAGAACTGCTTCAAATCAACTAGATATCTTTGTGCTGTAAATCTCCCAACAGCCAAATGTAAAAGCAGCAAACATCTCGCTGTATGTCCCACATCCAAAGTGCCAAGAGAGAGCTTGCTCTCCCTGTCTTTGAGTACTGTTTTCACTGTCCCGATGACCTCTTTGCTAACATTCTCTTCAGAGCTGCAGTGAAACCAGGAACCACGTGGAGAAGGCACCCACACTGAAAGTGCCTGGAGGGAACATTGGGGCTTCTTCTCAGTGTCTCTGACATAGGGTTTCACTGTCCCGGCAAAGTCTCTGCTAACACCCTGCAGAGCGCAGTGCCCAATATACAGAAACGTCTTGCGGTATCTCCTACAGGGAAAGTGCCAGGAGGGAATTGTCGATCTTGTTCTCAGTGTCTCTGAGAATTGCTCTGATTATCCGTGCGACCTCTTTGCTAAGACTCTCCAGAGAGACGTCCTCAAAACCAACACACATCTTGACCTATCTCCCACATTGATCGCAGTGTCTCCAGGAACGGCATTCAAGGAGCCAGGAACTTTTCTCCCTACACTGTCCATTGAGTTGTCCTCAAAACCAATATACATCCTGCTATATCTCCCACATGGAAAGTGCCAGGAGGGAAAAGTGAGGATTATGCTTAGACTTTCTCGGAACTGCTTCAAATCAACTAGATATCTTTGTGCTGTAAATCTCCCAACAGCCAAATGTAAAAGCAGCAAACATCTCGCTGTATGTCCCACATCCAAAGCGCCAAGAGAGAGCTTGCTCTCCCTGTCTTTGAGTACTGTTTTCAGTGTCCCGGTTACCTCTTTGCTAACATTCTCTTCAGAGCTGCAGTGAAACCAGGAACCACGTGGAGAAGGCACCCACACTGAAAGTGCCTGGAGGGAACAGTGGGGCTTCTTCTCAGTGTCTCTGACATAGGGTTTCACTGTCCCGGCAAAGTCTCTGCTAACACCCTGCAGAGCGCAGTGCCCAATATACAGAAACGTCTTGCGGTATCTCCTACAGGGAAAGTGCCAGGAGGGAATTGTCGATCTTGTTCTCAGTGTCTCTGAGAATTGCTCTGATTATCCGTGCGACCTCTTTGCTAAGACTCTCCAGAGAGACGTCCTCAAAACCAACACACATCTTGACATATCTCCCACATTGATCGCAGTGTCTCCAGGAACGGCATTCAAGGAGCCAGGAACTTTTCTCCCTACACTGTCCATTGAGTTGTCCTCAAAACCAATATACATCCTGCTATATCTCCCACATGGAAAGTGCCAGGAGGGAGAAGTGGGGATTATGCTTAGACTTTCTCGGAACTGCTTCAAATCAACTAGATATCTTTGTGCTGTAAATCTCCCAACAGCCAAATGTAAAAGCAGCAAACATCTCGCTGTATGTCCCACATCCAAAGCGCCAAGAGAGAGCTTGCTCTCCCTGTCTTTGAGTACTGTTTTCAGTGTCCCGGTTACCTCTTTGCTAACATTCTCTTCAGAGCTGCAGTGAAACCAGGAACCACGTGGAGAAGGCACCCACACTGAAAGTGCCTGGAGGGAACATTGGGGCTTCTTCTCAGTGTCTCTGACATAGGGTTTCACTGTCCCGGCAAAGTCTCTGCTAACACCCTGCAGAGCGCAGTGCCCAATATACAGAAACGTCTTGCGGTATCTCCTACAGGGAAAGTGCCAGGAGGGAATTGTCGATCTTGTTCTCAGTGTCTCTGAGAATTGCTCTGATTATCCGTGCGACCTCTTTGCTAAGACTCTCCAGAGAGACGTCCTCAAAACCAACACACATCTTGACATATCTCCCACATTGATCGCAGTGTCTCCAGGAACGGCATTCAAGGAGCCAGGAACTTTTCTCCCTACACTGTCCATTGAGTTGTCCTCAAAACCAATATACATCCTGCTATATCTCCCACATGGAAAGTGCCAGGAGGGAGAAGTGGGGATTATGCTTAGACTTTCTCGGAACTGCTTCAAATCAACTAGATATCTTTGTGCTGTAAATCTCCCAACAGCCAAATGTAAAAGCAGCAAACATCTCGCTGTATGTCCCACATCCAAAGCGCCAAGAGAGAGCTTGCTCTCCCTGTCTTTGAGTACTGTTTTCAGTGTCCCGGTTACCTCTTTGCTAACATTCTCTTCAGAGCTGCAGTGAAACCAGGAACCACGTGGAGAAGGCACCCACACTGAAAGTGCCTGGAGGGAACATTGGGGCTTCTTCTCAGTGTCTCTGACATAGGGTTTCACTGTCCCGGCAAAGTCTCTGCTAACACCCTGCAGAGCGCAGTGCCCAATATACAGAAACGTCTTGCGGTATCTCCTACAGGGAAAGTGCCAGGAGGGAATTGTAGATCTTGTTCTCAGTGTCTCTGAGAATTGCTCTGATTATCCGTGCGACCTCTTTGCTAAGACTCTCCAGAGAGACGTCCTCAAAACCAACACACATCTTGACATATCTCCCACATTGATCGCAGTGTCTCCAGGAACGGCATTCAAGGAGCCAGGAACTTTTCTCCCTACACTGTCCATTGAGTTGTCCTCAAAACCAATATACATCCTGCTATATCTCCCACATGGAAAGTGCCAGGAGGGAAAAGTGAGGATTATGCTTAGACTTTCTCGGAACTGCTTCAAATCAACTAGATATCTTTGTGCTGTAAATCTCCCAACAGCCAAATGTAAAAGCAGCAAACATCTCGCTGTATGTCCCACATCCAAAGCGCCAAGAGAGAGCTTGCTCTCCCTGTCTTTGAGTACTGTTTTCAGTGTCCCGGTTACCTCTTTGCTAACATTCTCTTCAGAGCTGCAGTGAAACCAGGAACCACGTGGAGAAGGCACCCACACTGAAAGTGCCTGGAGGGAACATTGGGGCTTCTTCTCAGTGTCTCTGACATAGGGTTTCACTGTCCCGGCAAAGTCTCTGCTAACACCCTGCAGAGCGCAGTGCCCAATATACAGAAACGTCTTGCGGTATCTCCTACAGGGAAAGTGCCAGGAGGGAATTGTAGATCTTGTTCTCAGTGTCTCTGAGAATTGCTCTGATTATCCGTGCGACCTCTTTGCTAAGACTCTCCAGAGAGACGTCCTCAAAACCAACACACATCTTGACATATCTCCCACATTGATCGCAGTGCCTCCAGAAACGGCATTCAAGGAGCCAGGAACTTTTCTCCCTACACTGTCCATTGAGTTGTCCTCAAAACCAATATACATCCTGCTATATCTCCCACATGGAAAGTGCCAGGAGGGAAAAGTGAGGATTATGCTTAGACTTTCTCGGAACTGCTTCAAATCAACTAGATATCTTTGTGCTGTAAATCTCCCAACAGCCAAATGTAAAAGCAGCAAACATCTCGCTGTATGTCCCACATCCAAAGCGCCAAGAGAGAGCTTGCTCTCCCTGTCTTTGAGTACTGTTTTCAGTGTCCCGGTTACCTCTTTGCTAACATTCTCTTCAGAGCTGCAGTGAAACCAGGAACCACGTGGAGAAGGCACCCACACTGAAAGTGCCTGGAGGGAACATTGGGGCTTCTTCTCAGTGTCTCTGACATAGGGTTTCACTGTCCCGGCAAAGTCTCTGCTAACACCCTGCAGAGCGCAGTGCCCAATATACAGAAACGTCTTGCGGTATCTCCTACAGGGAAAGTGCCAGGAGGGAATTGTCGATCTTGTTCTCAGTGTCTCTGAGAATTGCTCTGATTATCCGTGCGACCTCTTTGCTAAGACTCTCCAGAGAGACGTCCTCAAAACCAACACACATCTTGACATATCTCCCACATTGATCGCAGTGTCTCCAGGAACGGCATTCAAGGAGCCAGGACCTTTTCTCCCTACACTGTCCATTGAGTTGTCCTCAAAACCAATAGACATCCTGCTATATCTCCCACATGGAAAGTGCCAGGAGGGAAAAGTGAGGATTATGGTTAGACTTTCTCGGAACTGCTTCAAATCAACTAGATATCTTTGTGCTGTAAATCTCCCAACAGCCAAATGTAAAAGCAGCAAACATCTCGCTGTATGTCCCACATCCAAAGCGCCAAGAGAGAGCTTGCTCTCCCTGTCTTTGAGTACTGTTTTCAGTGTCCCGGTTACCTCTTTGCTAACATTCTCTTCAGAGCTGCAGTGAAACCAGGAACCACGTGGAGAAGGCACCCACACTGAAAGTGCCTGGAGGGAACATTGGGGCTTCTTCTCAGTGTCTCTGACATAGGGTTTCACTGTCCCGGCAAAGTCTCTGCTAACACCCTGCAGAGCGCAGTGCCCAATATACAGAAACGTCTTGCGGTATCTCCTACAGGGAAAGTGCCAGGAGGGAATTGTCGATCTTGTTCTCACTGTCTCTGAGAATTGCTCTGATTATCCGTGCGACCTCTTTGCTAAGACTCTCCAGAGAGACGTCCTCAAAACCAACACACATCTTGACATATCTCCCACATTGATCGCAGTGTCTCCAGGAACGGCATTCAAGGAGCCAGGAACTTTTCTCCCTACACTGTCCATTGAGTTGTCCTCAAAACCAATATACATCCTGCTATATCTCCCACATGGAACGTGCCAGGAGGGAAAAGTGGGGATTATGTTTAGACTTTCTCAGAACTGCTTCAAATCAACTAGATATCTTTGTGCTGTAAATCTCCCAACAGCCAAATGTAAAAGCAGCAAACATCTCGCTGTATGTCCCACATCCAAAGTGCCAAGAGAGAGCTTGCTCTCCCTGTCTTTGAGTACTGTTTTCACTGTCCCGATGACCTCTTTGCTAACATTCTCTTCAGAGCTGCAGTGAAACCAGGAACCACGTGGAGAAGGCACCCACACTGAAAGTGCCTGGAGGGAACATTGGGGCTTCTTCTCAGTGTCTCTGACATAGGGTTTCACTGTCCCGGCAAAGTCTCTGCTAACACCCTGCAGAGCGCAGTGCCCAATATACAGAAACGTCTTGCGGTATCTCCTACAGGGAAAGTGCCAGGAGGGAATTGTAGATCTTGTTCTCAGTGTCTCTGAGAATTGCTCTGATTATCCGTGCGACCTCTTTGCTAAGACTCTCCAGAGAGACGTCCTCAAAACCAACACACATCTTGACATATCTCCCACATTGATCGCAGTGTCTCCAGGAACGGCATTCAAGGAGCCAGGAACTTTTCTCCCTACACTGTCCATTGAGTTGTCCTCAAAACCAATATACATCCTGCTATATCTCCCACATGGAAAGTGCCAGGAGGGAAAAGTGAGGATTATGGTTAGACTTTCTCGGAACTGCTTCAAATCAACTAGATATCTTTGTGCTGTAAATCTCCCAACAGCCAAATGTAAAAGCAGCAAACATCTCGCTGTATGTCCCACATCCAAAGCGCCAAGAGAGAGCTTGCTCTCCCTGTCTTTGAGTACTGTTTTCAGTGTCCCGGTTACCTCTTTGCTAACATTCTCTTCAGAGCTGCAGTGAAACCAGGAACCACGTGGAGAAGGCACCCACACTGAAAGTGCCTGGAGGGAACATTGGGGCTTCTTCTCAGTGTCTCTGACATAGGGTTTCACTGTCCCGGCAAAGTCTCTGCTAACACCCTGCAGAGCGCAGTGCCCAATATACAGAAACGTCTTGCGGTATCTCCTACAGGGAAAGTGCCAGGAGGGAATTGTCGATCTTGTTCTCAGTGTCTCTGAGAATTGCTCTGATTATCCGTGCGACCTCTTTGCTAAGACTCTCCAGAGAGACGTCCTCAAAACCAACACACATCTTGACATATCTCCCACATTGATCGTAGTGTCTCCAGGAACGGCATTCAAGGAGCCAGGAACTTTTCTCCCTACACTGTCCATTGAGTTGTCCTCAAAACCAATATACATCCTGCTATATCTCCCACATGGAACGTGCCAGGAGGGAAAAGTGGGGATTATGTTTAGACTTTCTCAGAACTGCTTCAAATCAACTAGATATCTTTGTGCTGTAAATCTCCCAACAGCCAAACGCAAAAGCAGCAAACATCTCGCTGTATGTCCCACATCCAAAGCGCCAAGAGAGAGCTTGCTCTCCCTGTCTTTGAGTACTGTTTTCACTGTCCCGGTTACCTCTTTGCTAACATTCTCTTCAGAGCTACAGTGAAACCAGGAACCACGTGGAGAAGGCACCCACACTGAAAGTGCCTGGAGGGAACATTGGGGCTTCTTCTCAGTGTCTCTGACATAGGGTTTCACTGTCCCGGCAAAGTCTCTGCTAACACCCTGCAGAGCGCAGTGCCCAATATACAGAAGCGTCTTGCGGTATCTCCTACAGGGAAAGTGCCAGGAGGGAATTGTAGATCTTGTACTCAGTGTCTCTGAGAATTGCTCTGATTATCCATGTGACCTCTTTGCTAAGACTCTCCAGAGAGACGTCCTCAAAACCAACACACATCTTGACATATCTCCCACATTGATCGCAGTGCCTCCAGAAACGGCATTCAAGGAGCCAGGAACTTTTCTCCCTACACTGTCCATTGAGTTGTCCTCAAAACCAATATACATCCTGCTATATCTCCCACATGGAAAGTGCCAGGAGGGAGAAGTGGGGATTATGTTTAGACTTTCTCGGAACTGCTTCAAATCAACTAGATATCTTTGTGCTGTAAATCTCCCAACAGCCAAATGTAAAAGCAGCAAACATCTCGCTGTATGTCCCACATCCAAAGCGCCAAGAGAGAGCTTGCTCTCCCTGTCTTTGAGTACTGTTTTCAGTGTCCCGGTTACCTCTTTGCTAACATTCTCTTCAGAGCTGCAGTGAAACCAGGAACCACGTGGAGAAGGCACCCACACTGAAAGTGCCTGGAGGGAACATTGGGGCTTCTTCTCAGTGTCTCTGACATAGGGTTTCACTGTCCCGGCAAAGTCTCTGCTAACACCCTGCAGAGCGCAGTGCCCAATATACAGAAACGTCTTGCGGTATCTCCTACAGGGAAAGTGCCAGGAGGGAATTGTAGATCTTGTTCTCAGTGTCTCTGAGAATTGCTCTGATTATCCGTGCGACCTCTTTGCTAAGACTCTCCAGAGAGACGTCCTCAAAACCAACACACATCTTGACATATCTCCCACATTGATCGCAGTGTCTCCAGGAACGGCATTCAAGGAGCCAGGAACTTTTCTCCCTACACTGTCCATTGAGTTGTCCTCAAAACCAATATACATCCTGCTATATCTCCCACATGGAAAGTGCCAGGAGGGAAAAGTGGGGATTATGTTTAGACTTTCTCGGAACTGCTTCAAATCAACTAGATAGCTTTGTGCTGTAAATCTCCCAACAGCCAAACGCAAAAGCAGCAAACATCTCGCTGTATGTCCCACATCCAAAGCGCCAAGAGAGAGCTTGCTCTCCCTGTCTTTGAGTACTGTTTTCACTGTCCCGGTTACCTCTTTGCTAACATTCTCTTCAGAGCTACAGTGAAACCAGGAACCACGTGGAGAAGGCACCCACACTGAAAGTGCCTGGAGGGAACATTGGGGCTTCTTCTCAGTGTCTCTGACATAGGGTTTCACTGTCCCGGCAAAGTCTCTGCTAACACCCTGCAGAGCGCAGTGCCCAATATACAGAAACGTCTTGCGGTATCTCCTACAGGGAAAGTGCCAGGAGGGAATTGTAGATCTTGTACTCAGTGTCTCTGAGAATTGCTCTGATTATCCATGTGACCTCTTTGCTAAGACTCTCCAGAGAGACGTCCTCAAAACCAACACACATCTTGACATATCTCCCACATTGATCGCAGTGCCTCCAGAAACGGCATTCAAGGAGCCAGGAACTTTTCTCCCTACACTGTCCATTGAGTTGTCCTCAAAACCAATAGACATCCTGCTATATCTCCCACATGGAAAGTGCCAGGAGGGAGAAGTGGGGATTATGTTTAGACTTTCTCGGAACTGCTTCAAATCAACTAGATATCTTTGTGCTGTAAATCTCCCAACAGCCAAATGTAAAAGCAGCAAACATCTCGCTGTATGTCCCACATCCAAAGCGCCAAGAGAGAGCTTGCTCTCCCTGTCTTTGAGTACTGTTTTCAGTGTCCCGGTTACCTCTTTGCTAACATTCTCTTCAGAGCTGCAGTGAAACCAGGAACCACGTGGAGAAGGCACCCACACTGAAAGTGCCTGGAGGGAACATTGGGGCTTCTTCTCAGTGTCTCTGACATAGGGTTTCACTGTCCCGGCAAAGTCTCTGCTAACACCCTGCAGAGCGCAGTGCCCAATATACAGAAACGTCTTGCGGTATCTCCTACAGGGAAAGTGCCAGGAGGGAATTGTAGATCTTGTTCTCAGTGTCTCTGAGAATTGCTCTGATTATCCGTGCGACCTCTTTGCTAAGACTCTCCAGAGAGACGTCCTCAAAACCAACACACATCTTGACATATCTCCCACATTGATCGCAGTGTCTCCAGGAACGGCATTCAAGGAGCCAGGAACTTTTCTCCCTACACTGTCCATTGAGTTGTCCTCAAAACCAATATACATCCTGCTATATCTCCCACATGGAAAGTGCCAGGAGGGAAAAGTGAGGATTATGCTTAGACTTTCTCGGAACTGCTTCAAATCAACTAGATATCTTTGTGCTGTAAATCTCCCAACAGCCAAATGTAAAAGCAGCAAACATCTCGCTGTATGTCCCACATCCAAAGCGCCAAGAGAGAGCTTGCTCTCCCTGTCTTTGAGTACTGTTTTCACTGTCCCGGTTACCTCTTTGCTAACATTCTCTTCAGAGCTGCAGTGAAACCAGGAACCACGTGGAGAAGGCACCCACACTGAAAGTGCCTGGAGGGAACATTGGGGCTTCTTCTCAGTGTCTCTGACATAGGGTTTCACTGTCCCGGCAAAGTCTCTGCTAACACCCTGCAGAGCGCAGTGCCCAATATACAGAAACGTCTTGCGGTATCTCCTACAGGGAAAGTGCCAGGAGGGAATTGTCGATCTTGTTCTCAGTGTCTCTGAGAATTGCTCTGATTATCCGTGCGACCTCTTTGCTAAGACTCTCCAGAGAGACGTCCTCAAAACCAACACACATCTTGACATATCTCCCACATTGATCGCAGTGTCTCCAGGAACGGCATTCAAGGAGCCAGGAACTTTTCTCCCTACACTGTCCATTGAGTTGTCCTCAAAACCAATATACATCCTGCTATATCTCCCACATGGAAAGTGCCAGGAGGGAGAAGTGAGGATTATGGTTAGACTTTCTCGGAACTGCTTCAAATCAACTAGATATCTTTGTGCTGTAAATCTCCCAACAGCCAAATGTAAAAGCAGCAAACATCTCGCTGTATGTCCCACATCCAAAGCGCCAAGAGAGAGCTTGCTCTCCCTGTCTTTGAGTACTGTTTTCAGTGTCCCGGTTACCTCTTTGCTAACATTCTCTTCAGAGCTGCAGTGAAACCAGGAACCACGTGGAGAAGGCACCCACACTGAAAGTGCCTGGAGGGAACATTGGGGCTTCTTCTCAGTGTCTCTGACATAGGGTTTCACTGTCCCGGCAAAGTCTCTGCTAACACCCTGCAGAGCGCAGTGCCCAATATACAGAAACGTCTTGCGGTATCTCCTACAGGGAAAGTGCCAGGAGGGAATTGTCGATCTTGTTCTCAGTGTCTCTGAGAATTGCTCTGATTATCCGTGCGACCTCTTTGCTAAGACTCTCCAGAGAGACGTCCTCAAAACCAACACACATCTTGACATATCTCCCACATTGATCGCAGTGTCTCCAGGAACGGCATTCAAGGAGCCAGGAACTTTTCTCCCTACACTGTCCATTGAGTTGTCCTCAAAACCAATATACATCCTGCTATATCTCCCACATGGAACGTGCCAGGAGGGAAAAGTGGGGATTATGTTTAGACTTTCTCAGAACTGCTTCAAATCAACTAGATATCTTTGTGCTGTAAATCTCCCAACAGCCAAACGCAAAAGCAGCAAACATCTCGCTGTATGTCCCACATCCAAAGCGCCAAGAGAGAGCTTGCTCTCCCTGTCTTTGAGTACTGTTTTCACTGTCCCGATGACCTCTTTGCTAACATTCTCTTCAGAGCTGCAGTGAAACCAGGAACCACGTGGAGAAGGCACCCACACTGAAAGTGCCTGGAGGGAACATTGGGGCTTCTTCTCAGTGTCTCTGACATAGGGTTTCACTGTCCCGGCAAAGTCTCTGCTAACACCCTGCAGAGCGCAGTGCCCAATATACAGAAACATCTTGCGGTATCTCCTACAGGGAAAGTGCCAGGAGGGAATTGTCGATCTTGTTCTCAGTGTCTCTGAGAATTGCTCTGATTATCCCTGTGACCTCTTTGCTAAGACTCTCCAGAGAGACGTCCTCAAAACCAACACACATCTTGACATATCTCCCACATTGATCGCAGTGCCTCCAGAAACGGCATTCAAGGAGCCAGGAACTTTTCTCCCTACACTGTCCATTGAGTTGTCCTCAAAACCAATATACATCCTGCTATATCTCCCACATGGAAAGTGCCAGGAGGGAAAAGTGAGGATTATGGTTAGACTTTCTCGGAACTGCTTCAAATCAACTAGATATCTTTGTGCTGTAAATCTCCCAACAGCCAAATGTAAAAGCAGCAAACATCTCGCTGTATGTCCCACATCCAAAGCGCTAAGAGAGAGCTTGCTCTCCCTGTCTTTGAGTACTGTTTTCAGTGTCCCGGTTACCTCTTTGCTAACATTCTCTTCAGAGCTGCAGTGAAACCAGGAACCACGTGGAGAAGGCACCCACACTGAAAGTGCCTGGAGGGAACATTGGGGCTTCTTCTCAGTGTCTCTGACATAGGGTTTCACTGTCCCGGCAAAGTCTCTGCTAACACCCTGCAGAGCGCAGTGCCCAATATACAGAAACGTCTTGCGGTATCTCCTACAGGGAAAGTGCCAGGAGGGAATTGTAGATCTTGTTCTCAGTGTCTCTGAGAATTGCTCTGATTATCCGTGCGACCTCTTTGCTAAGACTCTCCAGAGAGACGTCCTCAAAACCAACACACATCTTGACATATCTCCCACATTGATCGCAGTGTCTCCAGGAACGGCATTCAAGGAGCCAGGAACTTTTCTCCCTACACTGTCCATTGAGTTGTCCTCAAAACCAATATACATCCTGCTATATCTCCCACATGGAAAGTGCCAGGAGGGAGAAGTGGGGATTATGTTTAGACTTTCTCGGAACTCCTTCAAATCAACTAGATAGCTTTGTGCTGTAAATCTCCCAACAGCCAAATGTAAAAGCAGCAAACATCTCGCTGTATGTCCCACATCCAAAGCGCCAAGAGAGAGCTTGCTCTCCCTGTCTTTGAGTACTGTTTTCAGTGTCCCGGTTACCTCTTTGCTAACATTCTCTTCAGAGCTGCAGTGAAACCAGGAACCACGTGGAGAAGGCACCCACACTGAAAGTGCCTGGAGGGAACATTGGGGCTTCTTCTCAGTGTCTCTGACATAGGGTTTCACTGTCCCGGCAAAGTCTCTGCTAACACCCTGCAGAGCGCAGTGCCCAATATACAGAAACGTCTTGCGGTATCTCCTACAGGGAAAGTGCCAGGAGGGAATTGTAGATCTTGTTCTCAGTGTCTCTGAGAATTGCTCTGATTATCCCTGTGACCTCTTTGCTAAGACTCTCCAGAGAGACGTCCTCAAAACCAACACACATCTTGACATATCTCCCACATTGATCGCAGTGCCTCCAGAAACGGCATTCAAGGAGCCAGGAACTTTTCTCCCTACACTGTCCATTGAGTTGTCCTCAAAACCAATATACATCCTGCTATATCTCCCACATGGAAAGTGCCAGGAGGGAGAAGTGAGGATTATGTTTAGACTTTCTCGGAACTGCTTCAAATCAACTAGATATCTTTGTGCTGTAAATCTCCCAACAGCCAAATGTAAAAGCAGCAAACATCTCGCTGTATGTCCCACATCCAAAGCGCCAAGAGAGAGCTTGCTCTCCCTGTCTTTGAGTACTGTTTTCAGTGTCCCGGTTACCTCTTTGCTAACATTCTCTTCAGAGCTGCAGTGAAACCAGGAACCACGTGGAGAAGGCACCCATACTGAAAGTGCCTGGAGGGAACATTGGGGCTTCTTCTCAGTGTCTCTGACATAGGGTTTCACTGTCCCGGCAAAGTCTCTGCTAACACCCTGCAGAGCGCAGTGCCCAATATACAGAAACGTCTTGCGGTATCTCCTACAGGGAAAGTGCCAGGAGGGAATTGTAGATCTTGTTCTCAGTGTCTCTGAGAATTGCTCTGATTATCCGTGCGACCTCTTTGCTAAGACTCTCCAGAGAGACGTCCTCAAAACCAACACACATCTTGACATATCTCCCACATTGATCGCAGTGTCTCCAGAAACGGCATTCAAGGAGCCAGGAACTTTTCTCCCTACACTGTCCATTGAGTTGTCCTCAAAACCAATATACATCCTGCTATATCTCCCACATGGAAAGTGCCAGGAGGGAAAAGTGAGGATTATGTTTAGACTTTCTCGGAACTCCTTCAAATCAACTAGATAGCTTTGTGCTGTAAATCTCCCAACAGCCAAACGCAAAAGCAGCAAACATCTCGCTGTATGTCCCACATCCAAAGTGCCAAGAGAGAGCTTGCTCTCCCTGTCTTTGAGTACTGTTTTCAGTGTCCCGGTTACCTCTTTGCTAACATTCTCTTCAGAGCTGCAGTGAAACCAGGAACCACGTGGAGAAGGCACCCACACTGAAAGTGCCTGGAGGGAACATTGGGGCTTCTTCTCAGTGTCTCTGACATAGGGTTTCACTGTCCCGGCAAAGTCTCTGCTAACACCCTTCAGAGCGCAGTGCCCAATATACAGAAACGTCTTGCGGTATCTCCTACAGGGAAAGTGCCAGGAGGGAATTGTCGATCTTGTTCTCAGTGTCTCTGAGAATTGCTCTGATTATCCGTGCGACCTCTTTGCTAAGACTCTCCAGAGAGACGTCCTCAAAACCAACACACATCTTGACATCTCTCCCACATTGATCGCAGTGTCTCCAGGAACGGCATTCAAGGAGCCAGGAACTTTTCTCCCTACACTGTCCATTGAGTTGTCCTCAAAACCAATATACATCCTGCTATATCTCCCACATGGAAAGTGCCAGGAGGGAAAAGTGAGGATTATGCTTAGACTTTCTCAGAACTGCTTCAAATCAACTAGATATCTTTGTGCTGTAAATCTCCCAACAGCCAAATGTAAAAGCAGCAAACATCTCGCTGTATGTCCCACATCCAAAGCGCCAAGAGAGAGCTTGCTCTCCCTGTCTTTGAGTACTGTTTTCAGTGTCCCGGTTACCTCTTTGCTAACATTCTCTTCAGAGCTGCAGTGAAACCAGGAACCACGTGGAGAAGGCACCCACACTGAAAGTGCCTGGAGGGAACATTGGGGCTTCTTCTCAGTGTCTCTGACATAGGGTTTCACTGTCCCGGCAAAGTCTCTGCTAACACCCTGCAGAGCGCAGTGCCCAATATACAGAAACGTCTTGCGGTATCTCCTACAGGGAAAGTGCCAGGAGGGAATTGTAGATCTTGTTCTCAGTGTCTCTGAGAATTGCTCTGATTATCCGTGCGACCTCTTTGCTAAGACTCTCCAGAGAGACGTCCTCAAAACAAACACACATCTTGACATATCTCCCACATTGATCGCAGTGCCTCCAGGAACGGCATTCAAGGAGCCAGGAATTTTTCTCCCTACACTGTCCATTGAGTTGTCCTCAAAACCAATATACATCCTGCTATATCTCCCACATGGAAAGTGCCAGGAGGGAAAAGTGAGGATTATGTTTAGACTTTCTCGGAACTGCTTCAAATCAACTAGATAGCTTTGTGCTGTAAATCTCCCAACAGCTAAACGCAAAAGCAGCAAACATCTCGCTGTATGTCCCACATCCAAAGCGCCAAGAGAGAGCTTGCTCTCCCTGTCTTTGAGTACTGTTTTCAGTGTCCCGGTTACCTCTTTGCTAACATTCTCTTCAGAGCTGCAGTGAAACCAGGAACCACGTGGAGAAGGCACCCACACTGAAAGTGCCTGGAGGGAACATTGGGGCTTCTTCTCAGTGTCTCTGACATAGGGTTTCACTGTCCCGGCAAAGTCTCTGCTAACACCCTGCAGAGCGCAGTGCCCAATATACAGAAACGTCTTGCGGTATCTCCTACAGGGAAAGTGCCAGGAGGGAATTGTAGATCTTGTTCTCAGTGTCTCTGAGAATTGCTCTGATTATCCGTGCGACCTCTTTGCTAAGACTCTCCAGAGAGACGTCCTCAAAACCAACACACATCTTGACATATCTCCCACATTGATCGCAGTGTCTCCAGGAACGGCATTCAAGGAGCCAGGAACTTTTCTCCCTACACAGTCCATTGAGTTGTCCTCAAAACCAATATACATCCTGCTATATCTCCCACATGGAAAGTGCCAGGAGGGAAAAGTGAGGATTATGCTTAGACTTTCTCAGAACTGCTTCAAATCAACTAGATAGCTTTGTGCTGTAAATCTCCCAACAGCCAAATGTAAAAGCAGCAAACATCTCGCTGTATGTCCCACATCCAAAGCGCCAAGAGAGAGCTTGCTCTCCCTGTCTTTGAGTACTGTTTTCAGTGTCCCGGTTACCTCTTTGCTAACATTCTCTTCAGAGCTGCAGTGAAACCAGGAACCACGTGGAGAAGGCACCCACACTGAAAGTGCCTGGAGGGAACATTGGGGCTTCTTCTCAGTGTCTCTGACATAGGGTTTCACTGTCCCGGCAAAGTCTCTGCTAACACCCTGCAGAGCGCAGTGCCCAATATACAGAAACGTCTTGCGGTATCTCCTACAGGGAAAGTGCCAGGAGGGAATTGTCGATCTTGTTCTCAGTGTCTCTGAGAATTGCTCTGATTATCCGTGCGACCTCTTTGCTAAGACTCTCCAGAGAGACGTCCTCAAAACAAACACACATCTTGACATATCTCCCACATTGATCGCAGTGCCTCCAGGAACGGCATTCAAGGAGCCAGGAACTTTTCTCCCTACACTGTCCATTGAGTTGTCCTCAAAACCAATATACATCCTGCTATATCTCCCACATGGAAAGTGCCAGGAGGGAAAAGTGAGGATTATGCTTAGACTTTCTCGGAACTGCTTCAAATCAACTAGATAGCTTTGTGCTGTAAATCTCCCAACAGCCAAATGTAAAAGCAGCAAACATCTCGCTGTATGTCCCACATCCAAAGCGCCAAGAGAGAGCTTGCTCTCCCTGTCTTTGAGTACTGTTTTCACTGTCCCGGTTACCTCTTTGCTAACATTCTCTTCAGAGCTGCAGTGAAACCAGGAACCACGTGGAGAAGGCACCCACACTGAAAGTGCCTGGAGGGAACATTGGGGCTTCTTCTCAGTGTCTCTGACATAGGGTTTCACTGTCCCGGCAAAGTCTCTGCTAACACCCTGCAGAGCGCAGTGCCCAATATACAGAAACGTCTTGCGGTATCTCCTACAGGGAAAGTGCCAGGAGGGAATTGTAGATCTTGTTCTCAGTGTCTCTGAGAATTGCTCTGATTATCCGTGCGACCTCTTTGCTAAGACTCTCCAGAGAGACGTCCTCAAAACAAACACACATCTTGACATATCTCCCACATTGATCGCAGTGACTCCAGGAACGGCATTCAAGGAGCCAGGAACTTTTCTCCCTACACTGTCCATTGAGTTGTCCTCAAAACCAATATACATCCTGCTATATCTCCCACATGGAAAGTGCCAGGAGGGAGAAGTGGGGATTATGTTTAGACTTTCTCGGAACTGCTTCAAATCAACTAGATATCTTTGTGCTGTAAATCTCCCAACAGCCAAATGTAAAAGCAGCAAACATCTCGCTGTATGTCCCACATCCAAAGCGCCAAGAGAGAGCTTGCTCTCCCTGTCTTTGAGTACTGTTTTCAGTGTCCCGGTTACCTCTTTGCTAACATTCTCTTCAGAGCTGCAGTGAAACCAGGAACCACGTGGAGAAGGCACCCACACTGAAAGTGCCTGGAGGGAACACTGGGGCTTCTTCTCAGTGTCTCTGACATAGGGTTTCACTGTCCCGGCAAAGTCTCTGCTAACACCCTGCAGAGCGCAGTGCCCAATATACAGAAACGTCTTGCGGTATCTCCTACAGGGAAAGTGCCAGGAGGGAATTGTCGATCTTGTTCTCAGTGTCTCTGAGAATTGCTCTGATTATCCGTGCGACCTCTTTGCTAAGACTCTCCAGAGAGACGTCCTCAAAACAAACACACATCTTGACATATCTCCCACATTGATCGCAGTGCCTCCAGGAACGGCATTCAAGGAGCCAGGAATTTTTCTCCCTACACTGTCCATTGAGTTGTCCTCAAAACCAATATACATCCTGCTATATCTCCCACATGGAAAGTGCCAGGAGGGAAAAGTGAGGATTATGTTTAGACTTTCTCGGAACTGCTTCAAATCAACTAGATAGCTTTGTGCTGTAAATCTCCCAACAGCTAAACGCAAAAGCAGCAAACATCTCGCTGTATGTCCCACATCCAAAGCGCCAAGAGAGAGCTTGCTCTCCCTGTCTTTGAGTACTGTTTTCAGTGTCCCGGTTACCTCTTTGCTAACATTCTCTTCAGAGCTGCAGTGAAACCAGGAACCACGTGGAGAAGGCACCCACACTGAAAGTGCCTGGAGGGAACATTGGGGCTTCTTCTCAGTGTCTCTGACATAGGGTTTCACTGTCCCGGCAAAGTCTCTGCTAACACCCTGCAGAGCGCAGTGCCCAATATACAGAAACGTCTTGCGGTATCTCCTACAGGGAAAGTGCCAGGAGGGAATTGTAGATCTTGTTCTCAGTGTCTCTGAGAATTGCTCTGATTATCCGTGCGACCTCTTTGCTAAGACTCTCCAGAGAGACGTCCTCAAAACCAACACACATCTTGACATATCTCCCACATTGATCGCAGTGTCTCCAGGAACGGCATTCAAGGAGCCAGGAACTTTTCTCCCTACACTGTCCATTGAGTTGTCCTCAAAACCAATATACATCCTGCTATATCTCCCACATGGAAAGTGCCAGGAGGGAAAAGTGAGGATTATGCTTAGACTTTCTCAGAACTGCTTCAAATCAACTAGATATCTTTGTGCTGTAAATCTCCCAACAGCCAAATGTAAAAGCAGCAAACATCTCGCTGTATGTCCCACATCCAAAGCGCCAAGAGAGAGCTTGCTCTCCCTGTCTTTGAGTACTGTTTTCAGTGTCCCGGTTACCTCTTTGCTAACATTCTCTTCAGAGCTGCAGTGAAACCAGGAACCACGTGGAGAAGGCACCCACACTGAAAGTGCCTGGAGGGAACACTGGGGCTTCTTCTCAGTGTCTCTGACATAGGGTTTCACTGTCCCGGCAAAGTCTCTGCTAACACCCTGCAGAGCGCAGTGCCCAATATACAGAAACGTCTTGCGGTATCTCCTACAGGGAAAGTGCCAGGAGGGAATTGTCGATCTTGTTCTCAGTGTCTCTGAGAATTGCTCTGATTATCCGTGCGACCTCTTTGCTAAGACTCTCCAGAGAGACGTCCTCAAAACAAACACACATCTTGACATATCTCCCACATTGATCGCAGTGCCTCCAGGAACGGCATTCAAGGAGCCAGGAATTTTTCTCCCTACACTGTCCATTGAGTTGTCCTCAAAACCAATATACATCCTGCTATATCTCCCACATGGAAAGTGCCAGGAGGGAAAAGTGAGGATTATGTTTAGACTTTCTCGGAACTGCTTCAAATCAACTAGATAGCTTTGTGCTGTAAATCTCCCAACAGCTAAACGCAAAAGCAGCAAACATCTCGCTGTATGTCCCACATCCAAAGCGCCAAGAGAGAGCTTGCTCTCCCTGTCTTTGAGTACTGTTTTCAGTGTCCCGGTTACCTCTTTGCTAACATTCTCTTCAGAGCTGCAGTGAAACCAGGAACCACGTGGAGAAGGCACCCACACTGAAAGTGCCTGGAGGGAACATTGGGGCTTCTTCTCAGTGTCTCTGACATAGGGTTTCACTGTCCCGGCAAAGTCTCTGCTAACACCCTGCAGAGCGCAGTGCCCAATATACAGAAACGTCTTGCGGTATCTCCTACAGGGAAAGTGCCAGGAGGGAATTGTAGATCTTGTTCTCAGTGTCTCTGAGAATTGCTCTGATTATCCGTGCGACCTCTTTGCTAAGACTCTCCAGAGAGACGTCCTCAAAACCAACACACATCTTGACATATCTCCCACATTGATCGCAGTGTCTCCAGGAACGGCATTCAAGGAGCCAGGAACTTTTCTCCCTACACTGTCCATTGAGTTGTCCTCAAAACCAATATACATCCTGCTATATCTCCCACATGGAAAGTGCCAGGAGGGAAAAGTGAGGATTATGCTTAGACTTTCTCAGAACTGCTTCAAATCAACTAGATATCTTTGTGCTGTAAATCTCCCAACAGCCAAATGTAAAAGCAGCAAACATCTCGCTGTATGTCCCACATCCAAAGCGCCAAGAGAGAGCTTGCTCTCCCTGTCTTTGAGTACTGTTTTCAGTGTCCCGGTTACCTCTTTGCTAACATTCTCTTCAGAGCTGCAGTGAAACCAGGAACCACGTGGAGAAGGCACCCACACTGAAAGTGCCTGGAGGGAACATTGGGGCTTCTTCTCAGTGTCTCTGACATAGGGTTTCACTGTCCCGGCAAAGTCTCTGCTAACACCCTGCAGAGCGCAGTACCCAATATACAGAAACGTCTTGCAGTATCTCCTACAGGGAAAGTGCCAGGAGGGAATTGTCGATCTTGTTCTCACTGTCTCTGAGAATTGCTCTGATTATCCGTGCGACCTCTTTGCTAAGACTCTCCAGAGAGACGTCCTCAAAACCAACACACATCTTGACATATCTCCCACATTGATCGCAGTGTCTCCAGGAACGGCATTCAAGGAGCCAGGAACTTTTCTCCCTACACAGTCCATTGAGTTGTCCTCAAAACCAATATACATCCTGCTATATCTCCCACATGGAAAGTGCCAGGAGGGAAAAGTGAGGATTATGCTTAGACTTTCTCAGAACTGCTTCAAATCAACTAGATAGCTTTGTGCTGTAAATCTCCCAACAGCCAAATGTAAAAGCAGCAAACATCTCGCTGTATGTCCCACATCCAAAGCGCCAAGAGAGAGCTTGCTCTCCCTGTCTTTGAGTACTGTTTTCAGTGTCCCGGTTACCTCTTTGCTAACATTCTCTTCAGAGCTGCAGTGAAACCAGGAACCACGTGGAGAAGGCACCCACACTGAAAGTGCCTGGAGGGAACATTGGGGCTTCTTCTCAGTGTCTCTGACATAGGGTTTCACTGTCCCGGCAAAGTCTCTGCTAACACCCTGCAGAGCGCAGTACCCAATATACAGAAACGTCTTGCAGTATCTCCTACAGGGAAAGTGCCAGGAGGGAATTGTCGATCTTGTTCTCACTGTCTCTGAGAATTGCTCTGATTATCCGTGCGACCTCTTTGCTAAGACTCTCCAGAGAGACGTCCTCAAAACCAACACACATCTTGACATATCTCCCACATTGATCGCAGTGTCTCCAGGAACGGCATTCAAGGAGCCAGGAACTTTTCTCCCTACACAGTCCATTGAGTTGTCCTCAAAACCAATATACATCCTGCTATATCTCCCACATGGAAAGTGCCAGGAGGGAAAAGTGAGGATTATGCTTAGACTTTCTCAGAACTGCTTCAAATCAACTAGATAGCTTTGTGCTGTAAATCTCCCAACAGCCAAATGTAAAAGCAGCAAACATCTCGCTGTATGTCCCACATCCAAAGCGCCAAGAGAGAGCTTGCTCTCCCTGTCTTTGAGTACTGTTTTCACTGTCCCGGTTACCTCTTTGCTAACATTCTCTTCAGAGCTGCAGTGAAACCAGGAACCACGTGGAGAAGGCACCCACACTGAAAGTGCCTGGAGGGAACATTGGGGCTTCTTCTCAGTGTCTCTGACATAGGGTTTCACTGTCCCGGCAAAGTCTCTGCTAACACCCTGCAGAGCGCAGTGCCCAATATACAGAAACGTCTTGCGGTATCTCCTACAGGGAAAGTGCCAGGAGGGAATTGTCGATCTTGTTCTCAGTGTCTCTGAGAATTGCTCTGATTATCCGTGCGACCTCTTTGCTAAGACTCTCCAGAGAGACGTCCTCAAAACAAACACACATCTTGACATATCTCCCACATTGATCGCAGTGCCTCCAGGAACGGCATTCAAGGAGCCAGGAATTTTTCTCCCTACACTGTCCATTGAGTTGTCCTCAAAACCAATATACATCCTGCTATATCTCCCACATGGAAAGTGCCAGGAGGGAAAAGTGAGGATTATGTTTAGACTTTCTCGGAACTGCTTCAAATCAACTAGATAGCTTTGTGCTGTAAATCTCCCAACAGCTAAACGCAAAAGCAGCAAACATCTCGCTGTATGTCCCACATCCAAAGCGCCAAGAGAGAGCTTGCTCTCCCTGTCTTTGAGTACTGTTTTCAGTGTCCCGGTTACCTCTTTGCTAACATTCTCTTCAGAGCTGCAGTGAAACCAGGAACCACGTGGAGAAGGCACCCACACTGAAAGTGCCTGGAGGGAACATTGGGGCTTCTTCTCAGTGTCTCTGACATAGGGTTTCACTGTCCCGGCAAAGTCTCTGCTAACACCCTGCAGAGCGCAGTGCCCAATATACAGAAACGTCTTGCGGTATCTCCTACAGGGAAAGTGCCAGGAGGGAATTGTAGATCTTGTTCTCAGTGTCTCTGAGAATTGCTCTGATTATCCGTGCGACCTCTTTGCTAAGACTCTCCAGAGAGACGTCCTCAAAACCAACACACATCTTGACATATCTCCCACATTGATCGCAGTGTCTCCAGGAACGGCATTCAAGGAGCCAGGAACTTTTCTCCCTACACTGTCCATTGAGTTGTCCTCAAAACCAATATACATCCTGCTATATCTCCCACATGGAAAGTGCCAGGAGGGAAAAGTGAGGATTATGCTTAGACTTTCTCAGAACTGCTTCAAATCAACTAGATATCTTTGTGCTGTAAATCTCCCAACAGCCAAATGTAAAAGCCGCAAACATCTCGCTGTATGTCCCACATCCAAAGCGCCAAGAGAGAGCTTGCTCTCCCTGTCTTTGAGTACTGTTTTCAGTGTCCCGGTTACCTCTTTGCTAACATTCTCTTCAGAGCTGCAGTGAAACCAGGAACCACGTGGAGAAGGCACCCACACTGAAAGTGCCTGGAGGGAACATTGGGGCTTCTTCTCAGTGTCTCTGACATAGGGTTTCACTGTCCCGGCAAAGTCTCTGCTAACACCCTGCAGAGCGCAGTACCCAATATACAGAAACGTCTTGCAGTATCTCCTACAGGGAAAGTGCCAGGAGGGAATTGTCGATCTTGTTCTCACTGTCTCTGAGAATTGCTCTGATTATCCGTGCGACCTCTTTGCTAAGACTCTCCAGAGAGACGTCCTCAAAACCAACACACATCTTGACATATCTCCCACATTGATCGCAGTGTCTCCAGGAACGGCATTCAAGGAGCCAGGAACTTTTCTCCCTACACAGTCCATTGAGTTGTCCTCAAAACCAATATACATCCTGCTATATCTCCCACATGGAAAGTGCCAGGAGGGAAAAGTGAGGATTATGCTTAGACTTTCTCAGAACTGCTTCAAATCAACTAGATAGCTTTGTGCTGTAAATCTCCCAACAGCCAAATGTAAAAGCAGCAAACATCTCGCTGTATGTCCCACATCCAAAGCGCCAAGAGAGAGCTTGCTCTCCCTGTCTTTGAGTACTGTTTTCAGTGTCCCGGTTACCTCTTTGCTAACATTCTCTTCAGAGCTGCAGTGAAACCAGGAACCACGTGGAGAAGGCACCCACACTGAAAGTGCCTGGAGGGAACATTGGGGCTTCTTCTCAGTGTCTCTGACATAGGGTTTCACTGTCCCGGCAAAGTCTCTGCTAACACCCTGCAGAGCGCAGTACCCAATATACAGAAACGTCTTGCAGTATCTCCTACAGGGAAAGTGCCAGGAGGGAATTGTCGATCTTGTTCTCACTGTCTCTGAGAATTGCTCTGATTATCCGTGCGACCTCTTTGCTAAGACTCTCCAGAGAGACGTCCTCAAAACCAACACACATCTTGACATATCTCCCACATTGATCGCAGTGTCTCCAGGAACGGCATTCAAGGAGCCAGGAACTTTTCTCCCTACACAGTCCATTGAGTTGTCCTCAAAACCAATATACATCCTGCTATATCTCCCACATGGAAAGTGCCAGGAGGGAAAAGTGAGGATTATGCTTAGACTTTCTCAGAACTGCTTCAAATCAACTAGATAGCTTTGTGCTGTAAATCTCCCAACAGCCAAATGTAAAAGCAGCAAACATCTCGCTGTATGTCCCACATCCAAAGCGCCAAGAGAGAGCTTGCTCTCCCTGTCTTTGAGTACTGTTTTCAGTGTCCCGGTTACCTCTTTGCTAACATTCTCTTCAGAGCTGCAGTGAAACCAGGAACCACGTGGAGAAGGCACCCACACTGAAAGTGCCTGGAGGGAACATTGGGGCTTCTTCTCAGTGTCTCTGACATAGGGTTTCACTGTCCCGGCAAAGTCTCTGCTAACACCCTGCAGAGCGCAGTGCCCAATATACAGAAACGTCTTGCGGTATCTCCTACAGGGAAAGTGCCAGGAGGGAATTGTCGATCTTGTTCTCAGTGTCTCTGAGAATTGCTCTGATTATCCGTGCGACCTCTTTGCTAAGACTCTCCAGAGAGACGTCCTCAAAACAAACACACATCTTGACATATCTCCCACATTGATCGCAGTGCCTCCAGGAACGGCATTCAAGGAGCCAGGAACTTTTCTCCCTACACTGTCCATTGAGTTGTCCTCAAAACCAATATACATCCTGCTATATCTCCCACATGGAAAGTGCCAGGAGGGAAAAGTGAGGATTATGCTTAGACTTTCTCAGAACTGCTTCAAATCAACTAGATAGCTTTGTGCTGTAAATCTCCCAACAGCCAAATGTAAAAGCAGCAAACATCTCGCTGTATGTCCCACATCCAAAGCGCCAAGAGAGAGCTTGCTCTCCCTGTCTTTGAGTACTGTTTTCAGTGTCCCGGTTACCTCTTTGCTAACATTCTCTTCAGAGCTGCAGTGAAACCAGGAACCACGTGGAGAAGGCACCCACACTGAAAGTGCCTGGAGGGAACATTGGGGCTTCTTCTCAGTGTCTCTGACATAGGGTTTCACTGTCCCGGCAAAGTCTCTGCTAACACCCTGCAGAGCGCAGTGCCCAATATACAGAAACGTCTTGCGGTATCTCCTACAGGGAAAGTGCCAGGAGGGAATTGTCGATCTTGTTCTCAGTGTCTCTGAGAATTGCTCTGATTATCCATGTGACCTCTTTGCTAAGACTCTCCAGAGAGACGTCCTCAAAACCAACACACATCTTGACATATCTCCCACATTGATCGCAGTGTCTCCAGGAATGGCATTCAAGGAGCCAGGAACTTTTCTCCCTACACTGTCCATTGAGTTGTCCTCAAAACCAATATACATCCTGCTATATCTCCCACATGGAAAGTGCCAGGAGGGAAAAGTGAGGATTATGCTTAGACTTTCTCAGAACTGCTTCAAATCAACTAGATATCTTTGTGCTGTAAATCTCCCAACAGCCAAATGTAAAAGCAGCAAACATCTCGCTGTATGTCCCACATCCAAAGCGCCAAGAGAGAGCTTGCTCTCCCTGTCTTTGAGTACTGTTTTCAGTGTCCCGGTTACCTCTTTGCTAACATTCTCTTCAGAGCTGCAGTGAAACCAGGAACCACGTGGAGAAGGCACCCACACTGAAAGTGCCTGGAGGGAACATTGGGGCTTCTTCTCAGTGTCTCTGACATAGGGTTTCACTGTCCCGGCAAAGTCTCTGCTAACACCCTGCAGAGCGCAGTGCCCAATATACAGAAACGTCTTGCGGTATCTCCTACAGGGAAAGTGCCAGGAGGGAATTGTCGATCTTGTTCTCAGTGTCTCTGAGAATTGCTCTGATTATCCGTGCGACCTCTTTGCTAAGACTCTCCAGAGAGACGTCCTCAAAACCAACACACATCTTGACATATCTCCCACATTGATCGCAGTGTCTCCAGGAATGGCATTCAAGGAGCCAGGAACTTTTCTCCCTACACTGTCCATTGAGTTGTCCTCAAAACCAATATACATCCTGCTATATCTCCCACATGGAAAGTGCCAGGAGGGAAAAGTGAGGATTATGCTTAGACTTTCTCAGAACTGCTTCAAATCAACTAGATATCTTTGTGCTGTAAATCTCCCAACAGCCAAATGTAAAAGCAGCAAACATCTCGCTGTATGTCCCACATCCAAAGCGCCAAGAGAGAGCTTGCTCTCCCTGTCTTTGAGTACTGTTTTCAGTGTCCCGGTTACCTCTTTGCTAACATTCTCTTCAGAGCTGCAGTGAAACCAGGAACCACGTGGAGAAGGCACCCACACTGAAAGTGCCTGGAGGGAACATTGGGGCTTCTTCTCAGTGTCTCTGACATAGGGTTTCACTGTCCCGGCAAAGTCTCTGCTAACACCCTGCAGAGCGCAGTGCCCAATATACAGAAACGTCTTGCGGTATCTCCTACAGGGAAAGTGCCAGGAGGGAATTGTCGATCTTGTTCTCAGTGTCTCTGAGAATTGCTCTGATTATCCGTGCGACCTCTTTGCTAAGACTCTCCAGAGAGACGTCCTCAAAACCAACACACATCTTGACATATCTCCCACATTGATCGCAGTGCCTCCAGAAACGGCATTCAAGGAGCCAGGAACTTTTCTCCCTACACTGTCCATTGAGTTGTCCTCAAAACCAATATACATCCTGCTATATCTCCCACATGGAAAGTGCCAGGAGGGAAAAGTGAGGATTATGTTTAGACTTTCTCGGAACTGCTTCAAATCAACTAGATAGCTTTGTGCTGTAAATCTCCCAACAGCTAAACGCAAAAGCAGCAAACATCTCGCTGTATGTCCCACATCCAAAGTGCCAAGAGAGAGCTTGCTCTCCCTGTCTTTGAGTACTGTTTTCAGTGTCCCGGTTACCTCTTTGCTAACATTCTCTTCAGAGCTGCAGTGAAACCAGGAACCACGTGGAGAAGGCACCCACACTGAAAGTGCCTGGAGGGAACATTGGGGCTTCTTCTCAGTGTCTCTGACATAGGGTTTCACTGTCCCGGCAAAGTCTCTGCTAACACCCTGCAGAGCGCAGTGCCCAATATACAGAAACGTCTTGCGGTATCTCCTACAGGGAAAGTGCCAGGAGGGAATTGTAGATCTTGTTCTCAGTGTCTCTGAGAATTGCTCTGATTATCCGTGCGACCTCTTTGCTAAGACTCTCCAGAGAGATGTCCTCAAAACCAACACACATCTTGACATATCTCCCACATTGATCGCAGTGTCTCCAGGAACGGCATTCAAGGAGCCAGGAACTTTTCTCCCTACACTGTCCATTGAGTTGTCCTCAAAACCAATATACATCCTGCTATATCTCCCACATGGAAAGTGCCAGGAGGGAAAAGTGAGGATTATGCTTAGACTTTCTCAGAACTGCTTCAAATCAACTAGATATCTTTGTGCTGTAAATCTCCCAACAGCCAAATGTAAAAGCAGCAAACATCTCGCTGTATGTCCCACATCCAAAGCGCCAAGAGAGAGCTTGCTCTCCCTGTCTTTGAGTACTGTTTTCAGTGTCCCGGTTACCTCTTTGCTAACATTCTCTTCAGAGCTGCAGTGAAACCAGGAACCACGTGGAGAAGGCACCCACACTGAAAGTGCCTGGAGGGAACATTGGGGCTTCTTCTCAGTGTCTCTGACATAGGGTTTCACTGTCCCGGCAAAGTCTCTGCTAACACCCTGCAGAGCGCAGTGCCCAATATACAGAAACGTCTTGCGGTATCTCCTACAGGGAAAGTGCCAGGAGGGAATTGTCGATCTTGTTCTCACTGTCTCTGAGAATTGCTCTGATTATCCGTGCGACCTCTTTGCTAAGACTCTCCAGAGAGACGTCCTCAAAACCAACACACATCTTGACATATCTCCCACATTGATCGCAGTGCCTCCAGGAACGGCATTCAAGGAGCCAGGAACTTTTCTCCCTACACTGTCCATTGAGTTGTCCTCAAAACCAATATACATCCTGCTATATCTCCCACATGGAAAGTGCCAGGAGGGAAAAGTGAGGATTATGCTTAGACTTTCTCAGAACTGCTTCAAATCAACTAGATATCTTTGTGCTGTAAATCTCCCAACAGCCAAATGTAAAAGCAGCAAACATTTCGCTGTATGTCCCACATCCAAAGCGCCAAGAGAGAGCTTGCTCTCCCTGTCTTTGAGTACTGTTTTCAGTGTCCCGGTTACCTCTTTGCTAACATTCTCTTCAGAGCTGCAGTGAAACCAGGAACCACGTGGAGAAGGCACCCACACTGAAAGTGCCTGGAGGGAACATTGGGGCTTCTTCTCAGTGTCTCTGACATAGGGTTTCACTGTCCCGGCAAAGTCTCTGCTAACACCCTGCAGAGCGCAGTGCCCAATATACAGAAACGTCTTGCGGTATCTCCTACAGGGAAAGTGCCAGGAGGGAATTGTCGAGCTTGTTCTCAGTGTCTCTGAGAATTGCTCTGATTATCCGTGCGACCTCTTTGCTAAGACTCTCCAGAGAGACGTCCTCAAAACCAACACACATCTTGACATATCTCCCACATTGATCGCAGTGTCTCCAGGAACGGCATTCAAGGAGCCAGGAACTTTTCTCCCTACACTGTCCATTGAGTTGTCCTCAAAACCAATATACATCCTGCTATATCTCCCACATGGAAAGTGCCAGGAGGGAGAAGTGGGGATTATGCTTAGACTTTCTCGGAACTGCTTCAAATCAACTAGATATCTTTGTGCTGTAAATCTCCCAACAGCCAAATGTAAAAGCAGCAAACATCTCGCTATATGTCCCACATCCAAAGCGCCAAGAGAGAGCTTGCTCTCCCTGTCTTTGAGTACTGTTTTCAGTGTCCCGGTTATCTCTTTGCTAACATTCTCTTCAGAGCTGCAGTGAAACCAGGAACCACGTGGAGAAGGCACCCACACTGAAAGTGCCTGGAGGGAACATTGGGGCTTCTTCTCAGTGTCTCTGACATAGGGTTTCACTGTCCCGGCAAAGTCTCTGCTAACACCCTGCAGAGCGCAGTGCCCAATATACAGAAACGTCTTGCGGTATCTCCTACAGGGAAAGTGCCAGGAGGGAATTGTAGATCTTGTTCTCAGTGTCTCTGAGAATTGCTCTGATTATCCGTGCGACCTCTTTGCTAAGACTCTCCAGAGAGACGTCCTCAAAACCAACACACATCTTGACATATCTCCCACATTGATCGCAGTGTCTCCAGGAACGGCATTCAAGGAGCCAGGAACTTTTCTCCCTACACTGTCCATTGAGTTGTCCTCAAAACCAATATACATCCTGCTATATCTCCCACATGGAAAGTGCCAGGAGGGAAAAGTGAGGATTATGCTTAGACTTTCTCAGAACTGCTTCAAATCAACTAGATATCTTTGTGCTGTAAATCTCCCAACAGCCAAATGTAAAAGCAGCAAACATCTCGCTGTATGTCCCACATCCAAAGCGCCAAGAGAGAGCTTGCTCTCCCTGTCTTTGAGTACTGTTTTCACTGTCCCGGTTACCTCTTTGCTAACATTCTCTTCAGAGCTGCAGTGAAACCAGGAACCACGTGGAGAAGGCACCCACACTGAAAGTGCCTGGAGGGAACATTGGGGCTTCTTCTCAGTGTCTCTGACATAGGGTTTCACTGTCCCGGCAAAGTCTCTGCTAACACCCTGCAGAGCGCAGTGCCCAATATACAGAAACGTCTTGCGGTATCTCCTACAGGGAAAGTGCCAGGAGGGAATTGTCGATCTTGTTCTCAGTGTCTCTGAGAATTGCTCTGATTATCCGTGCGACCTCTTTGCTAAGACTCTCCAGAGAGACGTCCTCAAAACCAACACACATCTTGACATATCTCCCACATTGATCGCAGTGTCTCCAGGAACGGCATTCAAGGAGCCAGGAACTTTTCTCCCTACACTGTCCATTGAGTTGTCCTCAAAACCAATATACATCCTGCTATATCTCCCACATGGAAAGTGCCAGGAGGGAAAAGTGAGGATTATGCTTAGACTTTCTCAGAACTGCTTCAAATCAACTAGATATCTTTGTGCTGTAAATCTCCCAACAGCCAAATGTAAAAGCAGCAAACATCTCGCTGTATGTCCCACATCCAAAGCGCCAAGAGAGAGCTTGCTCTCCCTGTCTTTGAGTACTGTTTTCAGTGTCCCGGTTACCTCTTTGCTAACATTCTCTTCAGAGCTGCAGTGAAACCAGGAACCACGTGGAGAAGGCACCCACACTGAAAGTGCCTGGAGGGAACATTGGGGCTTCTTCTCAGTGTCTCTGACATAGGGTTTCACTGTCCCGGCAAAGTCTCTGCTAACACCCTGCAGAGCGCAGTGCCCAATATACAGAAACGTCTTGCGGTATCTCCTACAGGGAAAGTGCCAGGAGGGAATTGTAGATCTTGTTCTCAGTGTCTCTGAGAATTGCTCTGATTATCCGTGCGACCTCTTTGCTAAGACTCTCCAGAGAGACGTCCTCAAAACAAACACACATCTTGACATATCTCCCACATTGATCGCAGTGCCTCCAGGAACGGCATTCAAGGAGCCAGGAACTTTTCTCCCTACACTGTCCATTGAGTTGTCCTCAAAACCAATAGACATCCTGCTATATCTCCCACATGGAAAGTGCCAGGAGGGAAAAGTGAGGATTATGTTTAGACTTTCTCGGAACTGCTTCAAATCAACTAGATATCTTTGTGCTGTAAATCTCCCAACAGCTAAACGCAAAAGCAGCAAACATCTCGCTGTATGTCCCACATCCAAAGCGCCAAGAGAGAGCTTGCTCTCCCTGTCTTTGAGTACTGTTTTCACTGTCCCGGTTACCTCTTTGCTAACATTCTCTTCAGAGCTGCAGTGAAACCAGGAACCACGTGGAGAAGGCACCCACACTGAAAGTGCCTGGAGGGAACATTGGGGCTTCTTCTCAGTGTCTCTGACATAGGGTTTCACTGTCCCGGCAAAGTCTCTGCTAACACCCTGCAGAGCGCAGTGCCCAATATACAGAAACGTCTTGCGGTATCTCCTACAGGGAAAGTGCCAGGAGGGAATTGTCGATCTTGTTCTCAGTGTCTCTGAGAATTGCTCTGATTATCCGTGCGACCTCTTTGCTAAGACTCTCCAGAGAGACGTCCTCAAAACCAACACACATCTTGACATATCTCCCACATTGATCGCAGTGTCTCCAGGAACGGCATTCAAGGAGCCAGGAACTTTTCTCCCTACACTGTCCATTGAGTTGTCCTCAAAACCAATATACATCCTGCTATATCTCCCACATGGAAAGTGCCAGGAGGGAGAAGTGAGGATTATGCTTAGACTTTCTCAGAACTGCTTCAAATCAACTAGATATCTTTGTGCTGTAAATCTCCCAACAGCCAAATGTAAAAGCAGCAAACATCTCGCTGTATGTCCCACATCCAAAGCGCCAAGAGAGAGCTTGCTCTCCCTGTCTTTGAGCACTGTTTTCAGTGTCCCGATTACCTCTTTGCTAACATTCTCTTCAGAGCTGCAGTGAAACCAGGAACCACGTGGAGAAGGCACCCACACTGAAAGTGCCTGGAGGGAACATTGGGGCTTCTTCTCAGTGTCTCTGACATAGGGTTTCACTGTCCCGGCAAAGTCTCTGCTAACACCCTGCAGAGCGCAGTGCCCAATATACAGAAACGTCTTGCGGTATCTCCTACAGGGAAAGTGCCAGGAGGGAATTGTAGATCTTGTTCTCAGTGTCTCTGAGAATTGCTCTGATTATCCGTGCGACCTCTTTGCTAAGACTCTCCAGAGAGACGTCCTCAAAACCAACACACATCTTGACATATCTCCCACATTGATCGCAGTGTCTCCAGGAACGGCATTCAAGGAGCCAGGAACTTTTCTCCCTACACTGTCCATTGAGTTGTCCTCAAAACCAATATACATCCTGCTATATCTCCCACATGGAAAGTGCCAGGAGGGAAAAGTGAGGATTATGTTTAGACTTTCTCGGAACTGCTTCAAATCAACTAGATAGCTTTGTGCTGTAAATCTCCCAACAGCCAAATGTAAAAGCAGCAAACATCTCGCTGTATGTCCCACATCCAAAGCGCCAAGAGAGAGCTTGCTCTCCCTGTCTTTGAGTACTGTTTTCAGTGTCCCGGTTACCTCTTTGCTAACATTCTCTTCAGAGCTGCAGTGAAACCAGGAACCACGTGGAGAAGGCACCCACACTGAAAGTGCCTGGAGGGAACATTGGGGCTTCTTCTCAGTGTCTCTGACATAGGGTTTCACTGTCCCGGCAAAGTCTCTGCTAACACCCTGCAGAGCGCAGTGCCCAATATACAGAAACGTCTTGCGGTATCTCCTACAGGGAAAGTGCCAGGAGGGAATTGTCGATCTTGTTCTCAGTGTCTCTGAGAATTGCTCTGATTATCCGTGCGACCTCTTTGCTAAGACTCTCCAGAGAGACGTCCTCAAAACCAACACACATCTTGACATATCTCCCACATTGATCGCAGTGTCTCCAGGAACGGCATTCAAGGAGCCAGGAACTTTTCTCCCTACACTGTCCATTGAGTTGTCCTCAAAACCAATATACATCCTGCTATATCTCCCACATGGAAAGTGCCAGGAGGGAAAAGTGAGGATTATGCTTAGACTTTCTCAGAACTGCTTCAAATCAACTAGATATCTTTGTGCTGTAAATCTCCCAACAGCCAAATGTAAAAGCAGCAAACATCTCGCTGTATGTCCCACATCCAAAGCGCCAAGAGAGAGCTTGCTCTCCCTGTCTTTGAGTACTGTTTTCACTGTCCCGGTTACCTCTTTGCTAACATTCTCTTCAGAGCTGCAGTGAAACCAGGAACCACGTGGAGAAGGCACCCACACTGAAAGTGCCTGGAGGGAACATTGGGGCTTCTTCTCAGTGTCTCTGACATAGGGTTTCACTGTCCCGGCAAAGTCTCTGCTAACACCCTGCAGAGCGCAGTGCCCAATATACAGAAACGTCTTGCGGTATCTCCTACAGGGAAAGTGCCAGGAGGGAATTGTCGATCTTGTTCTCAGTGTCTCTGAGAATTGCTCTGATTATCCGTGCGACCTCTTTGCTAAGACTCTCCAGAGAGACGTCCTCAAAACCAACACACATCTTGACATATCTCCCACATTGATCGCAGTGTCTCCAGGAACGGCATTCAAGGAGCCAGGAACTTTTCTCCCTACACTGTCCATTGAGTTGTCCTCAAAACCAATATACATCCTGCTATATCTCCCACATGGAAAGTGCCAGGAGGGAAAAGTGAGGATTATGCTTAGACTTTCTCAGAACTGCTTCAAATCAACTAGATATCTTTGTGCTGTAAATCTCCCAACAGCCAAATGTAAAAGCAGCAAACATCTCGCTGTATGTCCCACATCCAAAGCGCCAAGAGAGAGCTTGCTCTCCCTGTCTTTGAGTACTGTTTTCAGTGTCCCGGTTACCTCTTTGCTAACATTCTCTTCAGAGCTGCAGTGAAACCAGGAACCACGTGGAGAAGGCACCCACACTGAAAGTGCCTGGAGGGAACATTGGGGCTTCTTCTCAGTGTCTCTGACATAGGGTTTCACTGTCCCGGCAAAGTCTCTGCTAACACCCTGCAGAGCGCAGTGCCCAATATACAGAAACGTCTTGCGGTATCTCCTACAGGGAAAGTGCCAGGAGGGAATTGTCGATCTTGTTCTCAGTGTCTCTGAGAATTGCTCTGATTATCCGTGCGACCTCTTTGCTAAGACTCTCCAGAGAGACGTCCTCAAAACCAACACACATCTTGACATATCTCCCACATTGATCGCAGTGCCTCCAGGAACGGCATTCAAGGAGCCAGGAACTTTTCTCCCTACACTGTCCATTGAGTTGTCCTCAAAACCAATATACATCCTGCTATATCTCCCACATGGAAAGTGCCAGGAGGGAAAAGTGAGGATTATGCTTAGACTTTCTCAGAACTGCTTCAAATCAACTAGATATCTTTGTGCTGTAAATCTCCCAACAGCCAAATGTAAAAGCAGCAAACATTTCGCTGTATGTCCCACATCCAAAGCGCCAAGAGAGAGCTTGCTCTCCCTGTCTTTGAGTACTGTTTTCAGTGTCCCGGTTACCTCTTTGCTAACATTCTCTTCAGAGCTGCAGTGAAACCAGGAACCACGTGGAGAAGGCACCCACACTGAAAGTGCCTGGAGGGAACATTGGTGCTTCTTCTCAGTGTCTCTGACATAGGGTTTCACTGTCCCGGCAAAGTCTCTGCTAACACCCTGCAGAGCGCAGTGCCCAATATACAGAAACGTCTTGCGGTATCTCCTACAGGGAAAGTGCCAGGAGGGAATTGTCGATCTTGTTCTCAGTGTCTCTGAGAATTGCTCTGATTATCCGTGCGACCTCTTTGCTAAGACTCTCCAGAGAGACGTCCTCAAAACCAACACACATCTTGACATATCTCCCACATTGATCGCAGTGTCTCCAGGAACGGCATTCAAGGAGCCAGGAACTTTTCTCCCTACACTGTCCATTGAGTTGTCCTCAAAACCAATATACATCCTGCTATATCTCCCACATGGAAAGTGCCAGGAGGGAGAAGTGGGGATTATGCTTAGACTTTCTCGGAACTGCTTCAAATCAACTAGATATCTTTGTGCTGTAAATCTCCCAACAGCCAAATGTAAAAGCAGCAAACATCTCGCTATATGTCCCACATCCAAAGCGCCAAGAGAGAGCTTGCTCTCCCTGTCTTTGAGTACTGTTTTCAGTGTCCCGGTTATCTCTTTGCTAACATTCTCTTCAGAGCTGCAGTGAAACCAGGAACCACGTGGAGAAGGCACCCACACTGAAAGTGCCTGGAGGGAACATTGGGGCTTCTTCTCAGTGTCTCTGACATAGGGTTTCACTGTCCCGGCAAAGTCTCTGCTAACACCCTGCAGAGCGCAGTGCCCAATATACAGAAACGTCTTGCGGTATCTCCTACAGGGAAAGTGCCAGGAGGGAATTGTAGATCTTGTTCTCAGTGTCTCTGAGAATTGCTCTGATTATCCGTGCGACCTCTTTGCTAAGACTCTCCAGAGAGACGTCCTCAAAACCAACACACATCTTGACATATCTCCCACATTGATCGCAGTGTCTCCAGGAACGGCATTCAAGGAGCCAGGAACTTTTCTCCCTACACTGTCCATTGAGTTGTCCTCAAAACCAATATACATCCTGCTATATCTCCCACATGGAAAGTGCCAGGAGGGAAAAGTGAGGATTATGCTTAGACTTTCTCAGAACTGCTTCAAATCAACTAGATATCTTTGTGCTGTAAATCTCCCAACAGCCAAATGTAAAAGCAGCAAACATCTCGCTGTATGTCCCACATCCAAAGCGCCAAGAGAGAGCTTGCTCTCCCTGTCTTTGAGTACTGTTTTCACTGTCCCGGTTACCTCTTTGCTAACATTCTCTTCAGAGCTGCAGTGAAACCAGGAACCACGTGGAGAAGGCACCCACACTGAAAGTGCCTGGAGGGAACATTGGGGCTTCTTCTCAGTGTCTCTGACATAGGGTTTCACTGTCCCGGCAAAGTCTCTGCTAACACCCTGCAGAGCGCAGTGCCCAATATACAGAAACGTCTTGCGGTATCTCCTACAGGGAAAGTGCCAGGAGGGAATTGTCGATCTTGTTCTCAGTGTCTCTGAGAATTGCTCTGATTATCCGTGCGACCTCTTTGCTAAGACTCTCCAGAGAGACGTCCTCAAAACCAACACACATCTTGACATATCTCCCACATTGATCGCAGTGTCTCCAGGAACGGCATTCAAGGAGCCAGGAACTTTTCTCCCTACACTGTCCATTGAGTTGTCCTCAAAACCAATATACATCCTGCTATATCTCCCACATGGAAAGTGCCAGGAGGGAAAAGTGAGGATTATGCTTAGACTTTCTCAGAACTGCTTCAAATCAACTAGATATCTTTGTGCTGTAAATCTCCCAACAGCCAAATGTAAAAGCAGCAAACATCTCGCTGTATGTCCCACATCCAAAGCGCCAAGAGAGAGCTTGCTCTCCCTGTCTTTGAGTACTGTTTTCAGTGTCCCGGTTACCTCTTTGCTAACATTCTCTTCAGAGCTGCAGTGAAACCAGGAACCACGTGGAGAAGGCACCCACACTGAAAGTGCCTGGAGGGAACATTGGGGCTTCTTCTCAGTGTCTCTGACATAGGGTTTCACTGTCCCGGCAAAGTCTCTGCTAACACCCTGCAGAGCGCAGTGCCCAATATACAGAAACGTCTTGCGGTATCTCCTACAGGGAAAGTGCCAGGAGGGAATTGTAGATCTTGTTCTCAGTGTCTCTGAGAATTGCTCTGATTATCCGTGCGACCTCTTTGCTAAGACTCTCCAGAGAGACGTCCTCAAAACAAACACACATCTTGACATATCTCCCACATTGATCGCAGTGCCTCCAGGAACGGCATTCAAGGAGCCAGGAACTTTTCTCCCTACACTGTCCATTGAGTTGTCCTCAAAACCAATAGACATCCTGCTATATCTCCCACATGGAAAGTGCCAGGAGGGAAAAGTGAGGATTATGTTTAGACTTTCTCGGAACTGCTTCAAATCAACTAGATATCTTTGTGCTGTAAATCTCCCAACAGCTAAACGCAAAAGCAGCAAACATCTCGCTGTATGTCCCACATCCAAAGCGCCAAGAGAGAGCTTGCTCTCCCTGTCTTTGAGTACTGTTTTCACTGTCCCGGTTACCTCTTTGCTAACATTCTCTTCAGAGCTGCAGTGAAACCAGGAACCACGTGGAGAAGGCACCCACACTGAAAGTGCCTGGAGGGAACATTGGGGCTTCTTCTCAGTGTCTCTGACATAGGGTTTCACTGTCCCGGCAAAGTCTCTGCTAACACCCTGCAGAGCGCAGTGCCCAATATACAGAAACGTCTTGCGGTATCTCCTACAGGGAAAGTGCCAGGAGGGAATTGTCGATCTTGTTCTCAGTGTCTCTGAGAATTGCTCTGATTATCCGTGCGACCTCTTTGCTAAGACTCTCCAGAGAGACGTCCTCAAAACCAACACACATCTTGACATATCTCCCACATTGATCGCAGTGTCTCCAGGAACGGCATTCAAGGAGCCAGGAACTTTTCTCCCTACACTGTCCATTGAGTTGTCCTCAAAACCAATATACATCCTGCTATATCTCCCACATGGAAAGTGCCAGGAGGGAAAAGTGAGGATTATGCTTAGACTTTCTCAGAACTGCTTCAAATCAACTAGATATCTTTGTGCTGTAAATCTCCCAACAGCCAAATGTAAAAGCAGCAAACATCTCGCTGTATGTCCCACATCCAAAGCGCCAAGAGAGAGCTTGCTCTCCCTGTCTTTGAGCACTGTTTTCAGTGTCCCGATTACCTCTTTGCTAACATTCTCTTCAGAGCTGCAGTGAAACCAGGAACCACGTGGAGAAGGCACCCACACTGAAAGTGCCTGGAGGGAACATTGGGGCTTCTTCTCAGTGTCTCTGACATAGGGTTTCACTGTCCCGGCAAAGTCTCTGCTAACACCCTGCAGAGCGCAGTGCCCAATATACAGAAACGTCTTGCGGTATCTCCTACAGGGAAAGTGCCAGGAGGGAATTGTAGATCTTGTTCTCAGTGTCTCTGAGAATTGCTCTGATTATCCGTGCGACCTCTTTGCTAAGACTCTCCAGAGAGACGTCCTCAAAACCAACACACATCTTGACATATCTCCCACATTGATCGCAGTGTCTCCAGGAACGGCATTCAAGGAGCCAGGAACTTTTCTCCCTACACTGTCCATTGAGTTGTCCTCAAAACCAATATACATCCTGCTATATCTCCCACATGGAAAGTGCCAGGAGGGAAAAGTGAGGATTATGTTTAGACTTTCTCGGAACTGCTTCAAATCAACTAGATAGCTTTGTGCTGTAAATCTCCCAACAGCCAAATGTAAAAGCAGCAAACATCTCGCTGTATGTCCCACATCCAAAGCGCCAAGAGAGAGCTTGCTCTCCCTGTCTTTGAGTACTGTTTTCAGTGTCCCGGTTACCTCTTTGCTAACATTCTCTTCAGAGCTGCAGTGAAACCAGGAACCACGTGGAGAAGGCACCCACACTGAAAGTGCCTGGAGGGAACATTGGGGCTTCTTCTCAGTGTCTCTGACATAGGGTTTCACTGTCCCGGCAAAGTCTCTGCTAACACCCTGCAGAGCGCAGTGCCCAATATACAGAAACGTCTTGCGGTATCTCCTACAGGGAAAGTGCCAGGAGGGAATTGTCGATCTTGTTCTCAGTGTCTCTGAGAATTGCTCTGATTATCCGTGCGACCTCTTTGCTAAGACTCTCCAGAGAGACGTCCTCAAAACCAACACACATCTTGACATATCTCCCACATTGATCGCAGTGTCTCCAGGAACGGCATTCAAGGAGCCAGGAACTTTTCTCCCTACACTGTCCATTGAGTTGTCCTCAAAACCAATATACATCCTGCTATATCTCCCACATGGAAAGTGCCAGGAGGGAAAAGTGAGGATTATGCTTAGACTTTCTCAGAACTGCTTCAAATCAACTAGATATCTTTGTGCTGTAAATCTCCCAACAGCCAAATGTAAAAGCAGCAAACATCTCGCTGTATGTCCCACATCCAAAGCGCCAAGAGAGAGCTTGCTCTCCCTGTCTTTGAGTACTGTTTTCACTGTCCCGGTTACCTCTTTGCTAACATTCTCTTCAGAGCTGCAGTGAAACCAGGAACCACGTGGAGAAGGCACCCACACTGAAAGTGCCTGGAGGGAACATTGGGGCTTCTTCTCAGTGTCTCTGACATAGGGTTTCACTGTCCCGGCAAAGTCTCTGCTAACACCCTGCAGAGCGCAGTGCCCAATATACAGAAACGTCTTGCGGTATCTCCTACAGGGAAAGTGCCAGGAGGGAATTGTAGATCTTGTTCTCAGTGTCTCTGAGAATTGCTCTGATTATCCGTGCGACCTCTTTGCTAAGACTCTCCAGAGAGACGTCCTCAAAACCAACACACATCTTGACATATCTCCCACATTGATCGCAGTGTCTCCAGGAACGGCATTCAAGGAGCCAGGAACTTTTCTCCCTACACTGTCCATTGAGTTGTCCTCAAAACCAATATACATCCTGCTATATCTCCCACATGGAAAGTGCCAGGAGGGAAAAGTGAGGATTATGCTTAGACTTTCTCAGAACTGCTTCAAATCAACTAGATATCTTTGTGCTGTAAATCTCCCAACAGCCAAATGTAAAAGCAGCAAACATCTCGCTGTATGTCCCACATCCAAAGCGCCAAGAGAGAGCTTGCTCTCCCTGTCTTTGAGTACTGTTTTCAGTGTCCCGGTTACCTCTTTGCTAACATTCTCTTCAGAGCTGCAGTGAAACCAGGAACCACGTGGAGAAGGCACCCACACTGAAAGTGCCTGGAGGGAACATTGGGGCTTCTTCTCAGTGTCTCTGACATAGGGTTTCACTGTCCCGGCAAAGTCTCTGCTAACACCCTGCAGAGCGCAGTGCCCAATATACAGAAACGTCTTGCGGTATCTCCTACAGGGAAAGTGCCAGGAGGGAATTGTCGATCTTGTTCTCAGTGTCTCTGAGAATTGCTCTGATTATCCGTGCGACCTCTTTGCTAAGACTCTCCAGAGAGACGTCCTCAAAACCAACACACATCTTGACATATCTCCCACATTGATCGCAGTGCCTCCAGGAACGGCATTCAAGGAGCCAGGAACTTTTCTCCCTACACTGTCCATTGAGTTGTCCTCAAAACCAATATACATCCTGCTATATCTCCCACATGGAAAGTGCCAGGAGGGAAAAGTGAGGATTATGCTTAGACTTTCTCAGAACTGCTTCAAATCAACTAGATATCTTTGTGCTGTAAATCTCCCAACAGCCAAATGTAAAAGCAGCAAACATTTCGCTGTATGTCCCACATCCAAAGCGCCAAGAGAGAGCTTGCTCTCCCTGTCTTTGAGTACTGTTTTCAGTGTCCCGGTTACCTCTTTGCTAACATTCTCTTCAGAGCTGCAGTGAAACCAGGAACCACGTGGAGAAGGCACCCACACTGAAAGTGCCTGGAGGGAACATTGGGGCTTCTTCTCAGTGTCTCTGACATAGGGTTTCACTGTCCCGGCAAAGTCTCTGCTAACACCCTGCAGAGCGCAGTGCCCAATATACAGAAACGTCTTGCGGTATCTCCTACAGGGAAAGTGCCAGGAGGGAATTGTCGATCTTGTTCTCAGTGTCTCTGAGAATTGCTCTGATTATCCGTGCGACCTCTTTGCTAAGACTCTCCAGAGAGACGTCCTCAAAACCAACACACATCTTGACATATCTCCCACATTGATCGCAGTGTCTCCAGGAACGGCATTCAAGGAGCCAGGAACTTTTCTCCCTACACTGTCCATTGAGTTGTCCTCAAAACCAATATACATCCTGCTATATCTCCCACATGGAAAGTGCCAGGAGGGAGAAGTGGGGATTATGCTTAGACTTTCTCGGAACTGCTTCAAATCAACTAGATATCTTTGTGCTGTAAATCTCCCAACAGCCAAATGTAAAAGCAGCAAACATCTCGCTATATGTCCCACATCCAAAGCGCCAAGAGAGAGCTTGCTCTCCCTGTCTTTGAGTACTGTTTTCAGTGTCCCGGTTATCTCTTTGCTAACATTCTCTTCAGAGCTGCAGTGAAACCAGGAACCACGTGGAGAAGGCACCCACACTGAAAGTGCCTGGAGGGAACATTGGGGCTTCTTCTCAGTGTCTCTGACATAGGGTTTCACTGTCCCGGCAAAGTCTCTGCTAACACCCTGCAGAGCGCAGTGCCCAATATACAGAAACGTCTTGCGGTATCTCCTACAGGGAAAGTGCCAGGAGGGAATTGTAGATCTTGTTCTCAGTGTCTCTGAGAATTGCTCTGATTATCCGTGCGACCTCTTTGCTAAGACTCTCCAGAGAGACGTCCTCAAAACCAACACACATCTTGACATATCTCCCACATTGATCGCAGTGTCTCCAGGAACGGCATTCAAGGAGCCAGGAACTTTTCTCCCTACACTGTCCATTGAGTTGTCCTCAAAACCAATATACATCCTGCTATATCTCCCACATGGAAAGTGCCAGGAGGGAAAAGTGAGGATTATGCTTAGACTTTCTCAGAACTGCTTCAAATCAACTAGATATCTTTGTGCTGTAAATCTCCCAACAGCCAAATGTAAAAGCAGCAAACATCTCGCTGTATGTCCCACATCCAAAGCGCCAAGAGAGAGCTTGCTCTCCCTGTCTTTGAGTACTGTTTTCAGTGTCCCGGTTACCTCTTTGCTAACATTCTCTTCAGAGCTGCAGTGAAACCAGGAACCACGTGGAGAAGGCACCCACACTGAAAGTGCCTGGAGGGAACAGTGGGGCTTCTTCTCAGTGTCTCTGACATAGGGTTTCACTGTCCCGGCAAAGTCTCTGCTAACACCCTGCAGAGCGCAGTGCCCAATATACAGAAACGTCTTGCGGTATCTCCTACAGGGAAAGTGCCAGGAGGGAATTGTAGATCTTGTTCTCAGTGTCTCTGAGAATTGCTCTGATTATCCATGTGACCTCATTGCTAAGACTCTCCAGAGAGACGTCCTCAAAACCAACACACATCTTGACATATCTCCCACATTGATCGCAGTGCCTCCAGAAACGGCATTCAAGGAGCCAGGAACTTTTCTCCCTACACTGTCCATTGAGTTGTCCTCAAAACCAATATACATCCTGCTATATCTCCCACATGGAAAGTGCCAGGAGGGAAAAGTGAGGATTATGTTTAGACTTTCTCGGAACTGCTTCAAATCAACTAGATATCTTTGTGCTGTAAATCTCCCAACAGCCAAATGTAAAAGCAGCAAACATCTCGCTGTATGTCCCACATCCAAAGCGCCAAGAGAGAGCTTGCTCTCCCTGTCTTTGAGTACTGTTTTCAGTGTCCCGGTTACCTCTTTGCTAACATTCTCTTCAGAGCTGCAGTGAAACCAGGAACCACGTGGAGAAGGCACCCACACTGAAAGTGCCTGGAGGGAACATTGGGGCTTCTTCTCAGTGTCTCTGACATAGGGTTTCACTGTCCCGGCAAAGTCTCTGCTAACACCCTGCAGAGCGCAGTGCCCAATATACAGAAACGTCTTGCGGTATCTCCTACAGGGAAAGTGCCAGGAGGGAATTGTAGATCTTGTTCTCAGTGTCTCTGAGAATTGCTCTGATTATCCATGTGACCTCTTTGCTAAGACTCTCCAGAGAGACGTCCTCAAAACCAACACACATCTTGACATATCTCCCACATTGATCGCAGTGCCTCCAGAAACGGCATTCAAGGAGCCAGGAACTTTTCTCCCTACACTGTCCATTGAGTTGTCCTCAAAACCAATGTACATCCTGCTATATCTCCCACATGGAAAGTGCCAGGAGGGAGAAGTGGGGATTATGTTTAGACTTTCTCGGAACTGCTTCAAATCAACTAGATAGCTTTGTGCTGTAAATCTCCCAACAGCCAAACGCAAAAGCACCAAACATCTCGCTGTATGTCCCACATCCAAAGTGCCAAGAGAGAGCTTGCTCTCCCTGTCTTTGAGTACTGTTTTCAGTGTCCCGGTTACCTCTTTGCTAACATTCTCTTCAGAGCTGCAGTGAAACCAGGAACCACGTGGAGAAGGCACCCACACTGAAAGTGCCTGGAGGGAACATTGGGGCTTCTTCTCAGTGTCTCTGACATAGGGTTTCACTGTCCCGGCAAAGTCTCTGCTAACACCCTGCAGAGCGCAGTGCCCAATATACAGAAACGTCTTGCGGTATCTCCTACAGGGAAAGTGCCAGGAGGGAATTGTCGATCTTGTTCTCAGTGTCTCTGAGAATTGCTCTGATTATCCGTGCGACCTCTTTGCTAAGACTCTCCAGAGAGACGTCCTCAAAACCAACACACATCTTGACCTATCTCCCACATTGATCGCAGTGTCTCCAGGAACGGCATTCAAGGAGCCAGGAACTTTTCTCCCTACACTGTCCATTGAGTTGTCCTCAAAACCAATATACATCCTGCTATATCTCCCACATGGAAAGTGCCAGGAGGGAAAAGTGAGGATTATGCTTAGACTTTCTCGGAACTGCTTCAAATCAACTAGATAGCTTTGTGCTGTAAATCTCCCAACAGCCAAACGCAAAAGCAGCAAACATCTCGCTGTATGTCCCACATCCAAAGTGCCAAGAGAGAGCTTGCTCTCCCTGTCTTTGAGTACTGTTTTCAGTGTCCCGGTTACCTCTTTGCTAACATTCTCTTCAGAGCTGCAGTGAAACCAGGAACCACGTGGAGAAGGCACCCACACTGAAAGTGCCTGGAGGGAACATTGGGGCTTCTTCTCAGTGTCTCTGACATAGGGTTTCACTGTCCCGGCAAAGTCTCTGCTAACACCCTGCAGAGCGCAGTGCCCAATATACAGAAACGTCTTGCAGTATCTCCTACAGGGAAAGTGCCAGGAGGGAATTGTAGATCTTGTTCTCAGTGTCTCTGAGAATTGCTCTGATTATCCGTGCGACCTCTTTGCTAAGACTCTCCAGAGAGACGTCCTCAAAACCAACACACATCTTGACATATCTCCCACATTGATCGCAGTGCCTCCAGAAACGGCATTCAAGGAGCCAGGAACTTTTCTCCCTACACTGTCCATTGAGTTGTCCTCAAAACCAATATACATCCTGCTATATCTCCCACATGGAAAGTGCCAGGAGGGAAAAGTGAGGATTATGCTTAGACTTTCTCGGAACTGCTTCAAATCAACTAGATATCTTTGTGCTGTAAATCTCCCAACAGCCAAATGTAAAAGCAGCAAACATCTCGCTGTATGTCCCACATCCAAAGCGCCAAGAGAGAGCTTGCTCTCCCTGTCTTTGAGTACTGTTTTCACTGTCCCGGTTACCTCTTTGCTAACATTCTCTTCAGAGCTGCAGTGAAACCAGGAACCACGTGGAGAAGGCACCCACACTGAAAGTGCCTGGAGGGAACATTGGGGCTTCTTCTCAGTGTCTCTGACATAGGGTTTCACTGTCCCGGCAAAGTCTCTGCTAACACCCTGCAGAGCGCAGTGCCCAATATACAGAAACGTCTTGCGGTATCTCCTACAGGGAAAGTGCCAGGAGGGAATTGTAGATCTTGTTCTCAGTGTCTCTGAGAATTGCTCTGATTATCCATGTGACCTCTTTGCTAAGACTCTCCAGAGAGACGTCCTCAAAACCAACACACATCTTGACATATCTCCCACATTGATCGCAGTGCCTCCAGAAACGGCATTCAAGGAGCCAGGAACTTTTCTCCCTACACTGTCCATTGAGTTGTCCTCAAAACCAATATACATCCTGCTATATCTCCCACATGGAAAGTGCCAGGAGGGAAAAGTGAGGATTATGTTTAGACTTTCTCGGAACTGCTTCAAATCAACTAGATATCTTTGTGCTGTAAATCTCCCAACAGCCAAATGTAAAAGCAGCAAACATCTCGCTGTATGTCCCACATCCAAAGCGCCAAGAGAGAGCTTGCTCTCCCTGTCTTTGAGTACTGTTTTCAGTGTCCCGGTTACCTCTTTGCTAACATTCTCTTCAGAGCTGCAGTGAAACCAGGAACCACGTGGAGAAGGCACCCACACTGAAAGTGCCTGGAGGGAACATTGGGGCTTCTTCTCAGTGTCTCTGACATAGGGTTTCACTGTCCCGGCAAAGTCTCTGCTAACACCCTGCAGAGCGCAGTGCCCAATATACAGAAACGTCTTGCGGTATCTCCTACAGGGAAAGTGCCAGGAGGGAATTGTAGATCTTGTTCTCAGTGTCTCTGAGAATTGCTCTGATTATCCATGTGACCTCTTTGCTAAGACTCTCCAGAGAGACGTCCTCAAAACCAACACACATCTTGACATATCTCCCACATTGATCGCAGTGCCTCCAGAAACGGCATTCAAGGAGCCAGGAACTTTTCTCCCTACACAGTCCATTGAGTTGTCCTCAAAACCAATATACATCCTGCTATATCTCCCACATGGAAAGTGCCAGGAGGGAAAAGTGAGGATTATGTTTAGACTTTCTCGGAACTGCTTCAAATCAACTAGATATCTTTGTGCTGTAAATCTCCCAACAGCCAAATGTAAAAGCAGCAAACATCTCGCTGTATGTCCCACATCCAAAGCGCCAAGAGAGAGCTTGCTCTCCCTGTCTTTGAGTACTGTTTTCACTGTCCCGGTTACCTCTTTGCTAACATTCTCTTCAGAGCTGCAGTGAAACCAGGAACCACGTGGAGAAGGCACCCACACTGAAAGTGCCTGGAGGGAACATTGGGGCTTCTTCTCAGTGTCTCTGACATAGGGTTTCACTGTCCCGGCAAAGTCTCTGCTAACACCCTGCAGAGCGCAGTGCCCAATATACAGAAACGTCTTGCGGTATCTCCTACAGGGAAAGTGCCAGGAGGGAATTGTAGATCTTGTTCTCAGTGTCTCTGAGAATTGCTCTGATTATCCATGTGACCTCTTTGCTAAGACTCTCCAGAGAGACGTCCTCAAAACCAACACACATCTTGACATATCTCCCACATTGATCGCAGTGCCTCCAGAAACGGCATTCAAGGAGCCAGGAACTTTTCTCCCTACACAGTCCATTGAGTTGTCCTCAAAACCAATATACATCCTGCTATATCTCCCACATGGAAAGTGCCAGGAGGGAAAAGTGAGGATTATGTTTAGACTTTCTCGGAACTGCTTCAAATCAACTAGATATCTTTGTGCTGTAAATCTCCCAACAGCCAAATGTAAAAGCAGCAAACATCTCGCTGTATGTCCCACATCCAAAGCGCCAAGAGAGAGCTTGCTCTCCCTGTCTTTGAGTACTGTTTTCACTGTCCCGGTTACCTCTTTGCTAACATTCTCTTCAGAGCTGCAGTGAAACCAGGAACCACGTGGAGAAGGCACCCACACTGAAAGTGCCTGGAGGGAACATTGGGGCTTCTTCTCAGTGTCTCTGACATAGGGTTTCACTGTCCCGGCAAAGTCTCTGCTAACACCCTGCAGAGCGCAGTGCCCAATATACAGAAACGTCTTGCGGTATCTCCTACAGGGAAAGTGCCAGGAGGGAATTGTCGATCTTGTTCTCAGTGTCTCTGAGAATTGCTCTGATTATCCATGTGACCTCTTTGCTAAGACTCTCCAGAGAGACGTCCTCAAAACCAACACACATCTTGACATATCTCCCACATTGATCGCAGTGCCTCCAGAAACGGCATTCAAGGAGCCAGGAACTTTTCTCCCTACACTGTCCATTGAGTTGTCCTCAAAACCAATATACATCCTGCTATATCTCCCACATGGAAAGTGCCAGGAGGGAAAAGTGAGGATTATGTTTAGACTTTCTCGGAACTGCTTCAAATCAACTAGATATCTTTGTGCTGTAAATCTCCCAACAGCCAAATGTAAAAGCAGCAAACATCTCGCTGTATGTCCCACATCCAAAGCGCCAAGAGAGAGCTTGCTCTCCCTGTCTTTGAGTACTGTTTTCAGTGTCCCGGTTACCTCTTTGCTAACATTCTCTTCAGAGCTGCAGTGAAACCAGGAACCACGTGGAGAAGGCACCCACACTGAAAGTGCCTGGAGGGAACAGTGGGGCTTCTTCTCAGTGTCTCTGACATAGGGTTTCACTGTCCCGGCAAAGTCTCTGCTAACACCCTGCAGAGCACAGTGCCCAATATACAGAAACGTCTTGCGGTATCTCCTACAGGGAAAGTGCCAGGAGGGAATTGTAGATCTTGTTCTCAGTGTCTCTGAGAATTGCTCTGATTATCCATGTGACCTCTTTGCTAAGACTCTCCAGAGAGACGTCCTCAAAACCAACACACATCTTGACATATCTCCCACATTGATTGCAGTGCCTCCAGGAACGGCATTCAAGGAGCCAGGAACTTTTCTCCCTACACTGTCCATTGAGTTGTCCTCAAAACCAATATACATCCTGCTATATCTCCCACATGGAAAATGCCAGGAGGGAGAAGTGGGGATTATGTTTACACTTGATCGGAATTGCTTCAAATCAACTAGATATCTTTGTGCTGTAAATCTCCCAACAGCCAAATGTAAAAGCAGCAAACATCTCGCTGTATGTCCCACATCCAAAGCGCCAAGAGAGAGCTTGCTCTCCCTGTCTTTGAGTACTGTTTTCAGTGTCCCGGTTACCTCTTTGCTAACATTCTCTTCAGAGCTGCAGTGAAACCAGGAACCACGTGGAGAAGGCACCCACACTGAAAGTGCCTGGAAGGAACATTGGGGCTTCTTCTCAGTGTCTCTGACATAGGGTTTCACTGTCCCGGCAAAGTCTCTGCTAACACCCTGCAGAGCGCAGTGCCCAATATACAGAAACGTCTTGCGGTATCTCCTACAGGGAAAGTGCCAGGAGGGAATTGTAGATCTTGTTCTCAGTGTCTCTGAGAATTGCTCTGATTATCCATGTGACCTCTTTGCTAAGACTCTCCAGAGAGACGTCCTCAAAACCAACACACATCTTGACATATCTCCCACATTGATCGCAGTGCCTCCAGAAACGGCATTCAAGGAGCCAGGAACTTTTCTCCCTACACTGTCCATTGAGTTGTCCTCAAAACCAATATACATCCTGCTATATCTCCCACATGGAAAGTGCCAGGAGGGAAAAGTGAGGATTATGTTTAGACTTTCTCGGAACTGCTTCAAATCAACTAGATATCTTTGTGCTGTAAATCTCCCAACAGCCAAATGTAAAAGCAGCAAACATCTCGCTGTATGTCCCACATCCAAAGCGCCAAGAGAGAGCTTGCTCTCCCTGTCTTTGAGTACTGTTTTCAGTGTCCCGGTTACCTCTTTGCTAACATTCTCTTCAGAGCTGCAGTGAAACCAGGAACCACGTGGAGAAGGCACCCACACTGAAAGTGCCTGGAGGGAACACTGGGGCTTCTTCTCAGTGTCTCTGACATAGGGTTTCACTGTCCCGGCAAAGTCTCTGCTAACACCCTGCAGAGCGCAGTGCCCAATATACAGAAACGTCTTGCGGTATCTCCTACAGGGAAAGTGCCAGGAGGGAATTGTAGATCTTGTTCTCAGTGTCTCTGAGAATTGCTCTGATTATCCATGCGACCTCTTTGCTAAGACTCTCCAGAGAGACGTCCTCAAAACCAACACACATCTTGACATATCTCCCACATTGATCGCAGTGCCTCCAGAAACGGCATTCAAGGAGCCAGGAACTTTTCTCCCTACACTGTCCATTGAGTTGTCCTCAAAACCAATGTACATCCTGCTATATCTCCCACATGGAAAGTGCCAGGAGGGAGAAGTGGGGATTATGTTTAGACTTTCTCGGAACTGCTTCAAATCAACTAGATAGCTTTGTGCTGTAAATCTCCCAACAGCCAAACGCAAAAGCAGCAAACATCTCGCTGTATGTCCCACATCCAAAGTGCCAAGAGAGAGCTTGCTCTCCCTGTCTTTGAGTACTGTTTTCAGTGTCCCGGTTACCTCTTTGCTAACATTCTCTTCAGAGCTGCAGTGAAACCAGGAACCACGTGGAGAAGGCACCCACACTGAAAGTGCCTGGAGGGAACATTGGGGCTTCTTCTCAGTGTCTCTGACATAGGGTTTCACTGTCCCGGCAAAGTCTCTGCTAACACCCTGCAGAGCGCAGTGCCCAATATACAGAAACGTCTTGCGGTATCTCCTACAGGGAAAGTGCCAGGAGGGAATTGTCGATCTTGTTCTCAGTGTCTCTGAGAATTGCTCTGATTATCCGTGCGACCTCTTTGCTAAGACTCTCCAGAGAGACGTCCTCAAAACCAACACACATCTTGACATATCTCCCACATTGATCGCAGTGTCTCCAGGAACGGCATTCAAGGAGCCAGGAACTTTTCTCCCTACACTGTCCATTGAGTTGTCCTCAAAACCAATATACATCCTGCTATATCTCCCACATGGAAAGTGCCAGGAGGGAAAAGTGAGGATTATGCTTAGACTTTCTCGGAACTGCTTCAAATCAACTAGATATCTTTGTGCTGTAAATCTCCCAACAGCCAAACGCAAAAGCAGCAAACATCTCGCTGTATGTCCCACATCCAAAGCGCCAAGAGAGAGCTTGCTCTCCCTGTCTTTGAGTACTGTTTTCAGTGTCCCGGTTACCTCTTTGCTAACATTCTCTTCAGAGCTGCAGTGAAACCAGGAACCACGTGGAGAAGGCACCCACACTGAAAGTGCCTGGAGGGAACATTGGGGCTTCTTCTCAGTGTCTCTGACATAGGGTTTCACTGTCCCGGCAAAGTCTCTGCTAACACCCTGCAGAGCGCAGTGCCCAATATACAGAAACGTCTTGCGGTATCTCCTACAGGGAAAGTGCCAGGAGGGAATTGTAGATCTTGTTCTCAGTGTCTCTGAGAATTGCTCTGATTATCCGTGCGACCTCTTTGCTAAGACTCTCCAGAGAGACGTCCTCAAAACCAACACACATCTTGACATATCTCCCACATTGATCGCAGTGTCTCCAGGAACGGCATTCAAGGAGCCAGGAACTTTTCTCCCTACACAGTCCATTGAGTTGTCCTCAAAACCAATATACATCCTGCTATATCTCCCACATGGAAAGTGCCAGGAGGGAAAAGTGAGGATTATGTTTAGACTTTCTCGGAACTGCTTCAAATCAACTAGATATCTTTGTGCTGTAAATCTCCCAACAGCCAAATGTAAAAGCAGCAAACATCTCGCTGTATGTCCCACATCCAAAGCGCCAAGAGAGAGCTTGCTCTCCCTGTCTTTGAGTACTGTTTTCAGTGTCCCGGTTACCTCTTTGCTAACATTCTCTTCAGAGCTGCAGTGAAACCAGGAACCACGTGGAGAAGGCACCCACACTGAAAGTGCCTGGAGGGAACATTGGGGCTTCTTCTCAGTGTCTCTGACATAGGGTTTCACTGTCCCGGCAAAGTCTCTGCTAACACCCTGCAGAGCGCAGTGCCCAATATACAGAAACGTCTTGCGGTATCTCCTACAGGGAAAGTGCCAGGAGGGAATTGTCGATCTTGTTCTCAGTGTCTCTGAGAATTGCTCTGATTATCCGTGCGACCTCTTTGCTAAGACTCTCCAGAGAGACGTCCTCAAAACCAACACACATCTTGACATATCTCCCACATTGATCGCAGTGTCTCCAGGAACGGCATTCAAGGAGCCAGGAACTTTTCTCCCTACACAGTCCATTGAGTTGTCCTCAAAACCAATATACATCCTGCTATATCTCCCACATGGAAAGTGCCAGGAGGGAAAAGTGAGGATTATGTTTAGACTTTCTCGGAACTGCTTCAAATCAACTAGATATCTTTGTGCTGTAAATCTCCCAACAGCCAAATGTAAAAGCAGCAAACATCTCGCTGTATGTCCCACATCCAAAGCGCCAAGAGAGAGCTTGCTCTCCCTGTCTTTGAGTACTGTTTTCACTGTCCCGGTTACCTCTTTGCTAACATTCTCTTCAGAGCTGCAGTGAAACCAGGAACCACGTGGAGAAGGCACCCACACTGAAAGTGCCTGGAGGGAACATTGGGGCTTCTTCTCAGTGTCTCTGACATAGGGTTTCACTGTCCCGGCAAAGTCTCTGCTAACACCCTGCAGAGCGCAGTGCCCAATATACAGAAACGTCTTGCGGTATCTCCTACAGGGAAAGTGCCAGGAGGGAATTGTAGATCTTGTTCTCAGTGTCTCTGAGAATTGCTCTGATTATCCATGTGACCTCTTTGCTAAGACTCTCCAGAGAGACGTCCTCAAAACCAACACACATCTTGACATATCTCCCACATTGATCGCAGTGCCTCCAGAAACGGCATTCAAGGAGCCAGGAACTTTTCTCCCTACACTGTCCATTGAGTTGTCCTCAAAACCAATATACATCCTGCTATATCTCCCACATGGAAAGTGCCAGGAGGGAAAAGTGGGGATTATGTTTAGACTTTCTCGGAACTGCTTCAAATCAACTAGATATCTTTGTGCTGTAAATCTCCCAACAGCCAAATGTAAAAGCAGCAAACATCTCGCTGTATGTCCCACATCCAAAGCGCCAAGAGAGAGCTTGCTCTCCCTGTCTTTGAGTACTGTTTTCAGTGTCCCGGTTACCTCTTTGCTAACATTCTCTTCAGAGCTGCAGTGAAACCAGGAACCACGTGGAGAAGGCACCCACACTGAAAGTGCCTGGAGGGAACAGTGGGGCTTCTTCTCAGTGTCTCTGACATAGGGTTTCACTGTCCCGGCAAAGTCTCTGCTAACACCCTGCAGAGCGCAGTGCCCAATATACAGAAACGTCTTGCGGTATCTCCTACAGGGAAAGTGCCAGGAGGGAATTGTCGATCTTGTTCTCACTGTCTCTGAGAATTGCTCTGATTATCCGTGCGACCTCTTTGCTAAGACTCTCCAGAGAGACGTCCTCAAAACCAACACACATCTTGACATATCTCCCACATTGATCGCAGTGCCTCCAGAAACGGCATTCAAGGAGCCAGGAACTTTTCTCCCTACACTGTCCATTGAGTTGTCCTCAAAACCAATATACATCCTGCTATATCTCCCACATGGAAAGTGCCAGGAGGGAAAAGTGAGGATTATGTTTAGACTTTCTCGGAACTGCTTCAAATCAACTAGATATCTTTGTGCTGTAAATCTCCCAACAGCCAAATGTAAAAGCAGCAAACATCTCGCTGTATGTCCCACATCCAAAGCGCCAAGAGAGAGCTTGCTCTCCCTGTCTTTGAGTACTGTTTTCAGTGTCCCGGTTACCTCTTTGCTAACATTCTCTTCAGAGCTGCAGTGAAACCAGGAACCACGTGGAGAAGGCACCCACACTGAAAGTGCCTGGAAGGAACATTGGGGCTTCTTCTCAGTGTCTCTGACATAGGGTTTCACTGTCCCGGCAAAGTCTCTGCTAACACCCTGCAGAGCGCAGTGCCCAATATACAGAAACGTCTTGCGGTATCTCCTACAGGGAAAGTGCCAGGAGGGAATTGTAGATCTTGTTCTCAGTGTCTCTGAGAATTGCTCTGATTATCCATGTGACCTCTTTGCTAAGACTCTCCAGAGAGACGTCCTCAAAACCAACACACATCTTGACATATCTCCCACATTGATCGCAGTGCCTCCAGAAACGGCATTCAAGGAGCCAGGAACTTTTCTCCCTACACTGTCCATTGAGTTGTCCTCAAAACCAATATACATCCTGCTATATCTCCCACATGGAAAGTGCCAGGAGGGAAAAGTGAGGATTATGTTTAGACTTTCTCGGAACTGCTTCAAATCAACTAGATATCTTTGTGCTGTAAATCTCCCAACAGCCAAATGTAAAAGCAGCAAACATCTCGCTGTATGTCCCACATCCAAAGCGCCAAGAGAGAGCTTGCTCTCCCTGTCTTTGAGTACTGTTTTCAGTGTCCCGGTTACCTCTTTGCTAACATTCTCTTCAGAGCTGCAGTGAAACCAGGAACCACGTGGAGAAGGCACCCACACTGAAAGTGCCTGGAGGGAACACTGGGGCTTCTTCTCAGTGTCTCTGACATAGGGTTTCACTGTCCCGGCAAAGTCTCTGCTAACACCCTGCAGAGCGCAGTGCCCAATATACAGAAACGTCTTGCGGTATCTCCTACAGGGAAAGTGCCAGGAGGGAATTGTCGATCTTGTTCTCAGTGTCTCTGAGAATTGCTCTGATTATCCATGTGACCTCTTTGCTAAGACTCTCCAGAGAGACGTCCTCAAAACCAACACACATCTTGACATATCTCCCACATTGATCGCAGTGCCTCCAGGAACGGCATTCAAGGAGCCAGGAACTTTTCTCCCTACACTGTCCATTGAGTTGTCCTCAAAACCAATATACATCCTGCTATATCTCCCACATGGAAAATGCCAGGAGGGAGAAGTGGGGATTATGTTTACACTTGATCGGAACTGCTTCAAATCAACTAGATATCTTTGTGCTGTAAATCTCCCAACAGCCAAATGTAAAAGCAGCAAACATCTCGCTGTATGTCCCACATCCAAAGCGCCAAGAGAGAGCTTGCTCTCCCTGTCTTTGAGTACTGTTTTCAGTGTCCCGGTTACCTCTTTGCTAACATTCTCTTCAGAGCTGCAGTGAAACCAGGAACCACGTGGAGAAGGCACCCACACTGAAAGTGCCTGGAGGGAACATTGGGGCTTCTTCTCAGTGTCTCTGACATAGGGTTTCACTGTCCCGGCAAAGTCTCTGCTAACACCCTGCAGAGCGCAGTGCCCAATATACAGAAACGTCTTGCGGTATCTCCTACAGGGAAAGTGCCAGGAGGGAATTGTAGATCTTGTTCTCAGTGTCTCTGAGAATTGCTCTGATTATCCATGTGACCTCTTTGCTAAGACTCTCCAGAGAGACGTCCTCAAAACCAACACACATCTTGACATATCTCCCACATTGATCGCAGTGCCTCCAGAAACGGCATTCAAGGAGCCAGGAACTTTTCTCCCTACACTGTCCATTGAGTTGTCCTCAAAACCAATATACATCCTGCTATATCTCCCACATGGAAAGTGCCAGGAGGGAAAAGTGAGGATTATGTTTAGACTTTCTCGGAACTGCTTCAAATCAACTAGATATCTTTGTGCTGTAAATCTCCCAACAGCCAAATGTAAAAGCAGCAAACATCTCGCTGTATGTCCCACATCCAAAGCGCCAAGAGAGAGCTTGCTCTCCCTGTCTTTGAGTACTGTTTTCAGTGTCCCGGTTACCTCTTTGCTAACATTCTCTTCAGAGCTGCAGTGAAACCAGGAACCACGTGGAGAAGGCACCCACACTGAAAGTGCCTGGAAGGAACATTGGGGCTTCTTCTCAGTGTCTCTGACATAGGGTTTCACTGTCCCGGCAAAGTCTCTGCTAACACCCTGCAGAGCGCAGTGCCCAATATACAGAAACGTCTTGCGGTATCTCCTACAGGGAAAGTGCCAGGAGGGAATTGTAGATCTTGTTCTCAGTGTCTCTGAGAATTGCTCTGATTATCCATGTGACCTCTTTGCTAAGACTCTCCAGAGAGACGTCCTCAAAACCAACACACATCTTGACATATCTCCCACATTGATCGCAGTGCCTCCAGAAACGGCATTCAAGGAGCCAGGAACTTTTCTCCCTACACTGTCCATTGAGTTGTCCTCAAAACCAATATACATCCTGCTATATCTCCCACATGGAAAGTGCCAGGAGGGAAAAGTGAGGATTATGTTTAGACTTTCTCGGAACTGCTTCAAATCAACTAGATATCTTTGTGCTGTAAATCTCCCAACAGCCAAATGTAAAAGCAGCAAACATCTCGCTGTATGTCCCACATCCAAAGCGCCAAGAGAGAGCTTGCTCTCCCTGTCTTTGAGTACTGTTTTCAGTGTCCCGGTTACCTCTTTGCTAACATTCTCTTCAGAGCTGCAGTGAAACCAGGAACCACGTGGAGAAGGCACCCACACTGAAAGTGCCTGGAGGGAACATTGGGGCTTCTTCTCAGTGTCTCTGACATAGGGTTTCACTGTCCCGGCAAAGTCTCTGCTAACACCCTGCAGAGCGCAGTGCCCAATATACAGAAACGTCTTGCGGTATCTCCTACAGGGAAAGTGCCAGGAGGGAATTGTAAATCTTGTTCTCAGTGTCTCTGAGAATTGCTCTGATTATCCATGTGACCTCTTTGCTAAGACTCTCCAGAGAGACGTCCTCAAAACCAACACACATCTTGACATATCTCCCACATTGATCGCAGTGCCTCCAGAAACGGCATTCAAGGAGCCAGGAACTTTTCTCCCTACACTGTCCATTGAGTTGTCCTCAAAACCAATATACATCCTGCTATATCTCCCACATGGAAAGTGCCAGGAGGGAGAAGTGGGGATTATGTTTAGACTTTCTCGGAACTGCTTCAAATCAACTAGATATCTTTGTGCTGTAAATCTCCCAACAGCCAAATGTAAAAGCAGCAAACATCTCGCTGTATGTCCCACATCCAAAGCGCCAAGAGAGAGCTTGCTCTCCCTGTCTTTGAGTACTGTTTTCACTGTCCCGGTTACCTCTTTGCTAACATTCTCTTCAGAGCTGCAGTGAAACCAGGAACCACGTGGAGAAGGCACCCACACTGAAAGTGCCTGGAGGGAACATTGGGGCTTCTTCTCAGTGTCTCTGACATAGGGTTTCACTGTCCCGGCAAAGTCTCTGCTAACACCCTGCAGAGCGCAGTGCCCAATATACAGAAACGTCTTGCGGTATCTCCTACAGGGAAAGTGCCAGGAGGGAATTGTCGATCTTGTTCTCAGTGTCTCTGAGAATTGCTCTGATTATCCGTGCGACCTCTTTGCTAAGACTCTCCAGAGAGACGTCCTCAAAACCAACACACATCTTGACATATCTCCCACATTGATCGCAGTGTCTCCAGGAACGGCATTCAAGGAGCCAGGAACTTTTCTCCCTACACTGTCCATTGAGTTGTCCTCAAAACCAATATACATCCTGCTATATCTCCCACATGGAAAGTGCCAGGAGGGAAAAGTGAGGATTATGTTTAGACTTTCTCGGAACTGCTTCAAATCAACTAGATATCTTTGTGCTGTAAATCTCCCAACAGCCAAATGTAAAAGCAGCAAACATCTCGCTGTATGTCCCACATCCAAAGCGCCAAGAGAGAGCTTGCTCTCCCTGTCTTTGAGTACTGTTTTCAGTGTCCCGGTTACCTCTTTGCTAACATTCTCTTCAGAGCTGCAGTGAAACCAGGAACCACGTGGAGAAGGCACCCACACTGAAAGTGCCTGGAGGGAACAGTGGGGCTTCTTCTCAGTGTCTCTGACATAGGGTTTCACTGTCCCGGCAAAGTCTCTGCTAACACCCTGCAGAGCGCAGTGCCCAATATACAGAAACGTCTTGCGGTATCTCCTACAGGGAAAGTGCCAGGAGGGAATTGTCGATCTTGTTCTCACTGTCTCTGAGAATTGCTCTGATTATCCGTGCGACCTCTTTGCTAAGACTCTCCAGAGAGACGTCCTCAAAACCAACACACATCTTGACATATCTCCCACATTGATCGCAGTGACTCCAGGAACGGCATTCAAGGAGCCAGGAACTTTTCTCCCTACACTGTCCATTGAGTTGTCCTCAAAACCAATATACATCCTGCTATATCTCCCACATGGAAAATGCCAGGAGGGAGAAGTGGGGATTATGTTTACACTTGATCGGAACTGCTTCAAATCAACTAGATATCTTTGTGCTGTAAATCTCCCAACAGCCAAATGTAAAAGCAGCAAACATCTCGCTGTATGTCCCACATCCAAAGCGCCAAGAGAGAGCTTGCTCTCCCTGTCTTTGAGTACTGTTTTCAGTGTCCCGGTTACCTCTTTGCTAACATTCTCTTCAGAGCTGCAGTGAAACCAGGAACCACGTGGAGAAGGCACCCACACTGAAAGTGCCTGGAGGGAACATTGGGGCTTCTTCTCAGTGTCTCTGACATAGGGTTTCACTGTCCCGGCAAAGTCTCTGCTAACACCCTGCAGAGCGCAGTGCCCAATATACAGAAACGTCTTGCGGTATCTCCTACAGGGAAAGTGCCAGGAGGGAATTGTAGATCTTGTTCTCAGTGTCTCTGAGAATTGCTCTGATTATCCATGTGACCTCTTTGCTAAGACTCTCCAGAGAGACGTCCTCAAAACCAACACACATCTTGACATATCTCCCACATTGATCGCAGTGCCTCCAGAAACGGCATTCAAGGAGCCAGGAACTTTTCTCCCTACACTGTCCATTGAGTTGTCCTCAAAACCAATATACATCCTGCTATATCTCCCACATGGAAAGTGCCAGGAGGGAAAAGTGAGGATTATGTTTAGACTTTCTCGGAACTGCTTCAAATCAACTAGATATCTTTGTGCTGTAAATCTCCCAACAGCCAAATGGAAAAGCAGCAAACATCTCGCTGTATGTCCCACATCCAAAGCGCCAAGAGAGAGCTTGCTCTCCCTGTCTTTGAGTACTGTTTTCAGTGTCCCGGTTACCTCTTTGCTAACATTCTCTTCAGAGCTGCAGTGAAACCAGGAACCACGTGGAGAAGGCACCCACACTGAAAGTGCCTGGAAGGAACACTGGGGCTTCTTCTCAGTGTCTCTGACATAGGGTTTCACTGTCCCGGCAAAGTCTCTGCTAACACCCTGCAGAGCGCAGTGCCCAATATACAGAAACGTCTTGCGGTATCTCCTACAGGGAAAGTGCCAGGAGGGAATTGTAGATCTTGTTCTCAGTGTCTCTGAGAATTGCTCTGATTATCCATGTGACCTCTTTGCTAAGACTCTCCAGAGAGACGTCCTCAAAACCAACACACATCTTGACATATCTCCCACATTGATCGCAGTGCCTCCAGGAACGGCATTCAAGGAGCCAGGAACTTTTCTCCCTACACTGTCCATTGAGTTGTCCTCAAAACCAATATACATCCTGCTATATCTCCCACATGGAAAATGCCAGGAGGGAGAAGTGGGGATTATGTTTACACTTGATCGGAACTGCTTCAAATCAACTAGATATCTTTGTGCTGTAAATCTCCCAACAGCCAAATGTAAAAGCAGCAAACATCTCGCTGTATGTCCCACATCCAAAGCGCCAAGAGAGAGCTTGCTCTCCCTGTCTTTGAGTACTGTTTTCAGTGTCCCGGTTACCTCTTTGCTAACATTCTCTTCAGAGCTGCAGTGAAACCAGGAACCACGTGGAGAAGGCACCCACACTGAAAGTGCCTGGAGGGAACATTGGGGCTTCTTCTCAGTGTCTCTGACATAGGGTTTCACTGTCCCGGCAAAGTCTCTGCTAACACCCTGCAGAGCGCAGTGCCCAATATACAGAAACGTCTTGCGGTATCTCCTACAGGGAAAGTGCCAGGAGGGAATTGTAGATCTTGTTCTCAGTGTCTCTGAGAATTGCTCTGATTATCCATGTGACCTCTTTGCTAAGACTCTCCAGAGAGACGTCCTCAAAACCAACACACATCTTGACATATCTCCCACATTGATCGCAGTGCCTCCAGAAACGGCATTCAAGGAGCCAGGAACTTTTCTCCCTACACTGTCCATTGAGTTGTCCTCAAAACCAATATACATCCTGCTATATCTCCCACATGGAAAGTGCCAGGAGGGAAAAGTGAGGATTATGTTTAGACTTTCTCGGAACTGCTTCAAATCAACTAGATATCTTTGTGCTGTAAATCTCCCAACAGCCAAATGTAAAAGCAGCAAACATCTCGCTGTATGTCCCACATCCAAAGCGCCAAGAGAGAGCTTGCTCTCCCTGTCTTTGAGTACTGTTTTCAGTGTCCCGGTTACCTCTTTGCTAACATTCTCTTCAGAGCTGCAGTGAAACCAGGAACCACGTGGAGAAGGCACCCACACTGAAAGTGCCTGGAGGGAACAGTGGGGCTTCTTCTCAGTGTCTCTGACATAGGGTTTCACTGTCCCGGCAAAGTCTCTGCTAACACCCTGCAGAGCGCAGTGCCCAATATACAGAAACGTCTTGCGGTATCTCCTACAGGGAAAGTGCCAGGAGGGAATTGTCGATCTTGTTCTCACTGTCTCTGAGAATTGCTCTGATTATCCGTGCGACCTCTTTGCTAAGACTCTCCAGAGAGACGTCCTCAAAACCAACACACATCTTGACATATCTCCCACATTGATCGCAGTGACTCCAGGAACGGCATTCAAGGAGCCAGGAACTTTTCTCCCTACACTGTCCATTGAGTTGTCCTCAAAACCAATATACATCCTGCTATATCTCCCACATGGAAAATGCCAGGAGGGAGAAGTGGGGATTATGTTTAGACTTTCTCGGAACTGCTTCAAATCAACTAGATATCTTTGTGCTGTAAATCTCCCAACAGCCAAATGGAAAAGCAGCAAACATCTCGCTGTATGTCCCACATCCAAAGCGCCAAGAGAGAGCTTGCTCTCCCTGTCTTTGAGTACTGTTTTCAGTGTCCCGGTTACCTCTTTGCTAACATTCTCTTCAGAGCTGCAGTGAAACCAGGAACCACGTGGAGAAGGCACCCACACTGAAAGTGCCTGGAAGGAACACTGGGGCTTCTTCTCAGTGTCTCTGACATAGGGTTTCACTGTCCCGGCAAAGTCTCTGCTAACACCCTGCAGAGCGCAGTGCCCAATATACAGAAACGTCTTGCGGTATCTCCTACAGGGAAAGTGCCAGGAGGGAATTGTAGATCTTGTTCTCAGTGTCTCTGAGAATTGCTCTGATTATCCATGTGACCTCTTTGCTAAGACTCTCCAGAGAGACGTCCTCAAAACCAACACACATCTTGACATATCTCCCACATTGATCGCAGTGCCTCCAGGAACGGCATTCAAGGAGCCAGGAACTTTTCTCCCTACACTGTCCATTGAGTTGTCCTCAAAACCAATATACATCCTGCTATATCTCCCACATGGAAAATGCCAGGAGGGAGAAGTGGGGATTATGTTTACACTTGATCGGAACTGCTTCAAATCAACTAGATATCTTTGTGCTGTAAATCTCCCAACAGCCAAATGTAAAAGCAGCAAACATCTCGCTGTATGTCCCACATCCAAAGCGCCAAGAGAGAGCTTGCTCTCCCCGTCTTTGAGTACTGTTTTCAGTGTCCCGGTTACCTCTTTGCTAACATTCTCTTCAGAGCTGCAGTGAAACCAGGAACCACGTGGAGAAGGCACCCACACTGAAAGTGCCTGGAGGGAACATTGGGGCTTCTTCTCAGTGTCTCTGACATAGGGTTTCACTGTCCCGGCAAAGTCTCTGCTAACACCCTGCAGAGCGCAGTGCCCAATATACAGAAACGTCTTGCGGTATCTCCTACAGGGAAAGTGCCAGGAGGGAATTGTAGATCTTGTTCTCAGTGTCTCTGAGAATTGCTCTGATTATCCATGTGACCTCTTTGCTAAGACTCTCCAGAGAGACGTCCTCAAAACCAACACACATCTTGACATATCTCCCACATTGATCGCAGTGCCTCCAGAAACGGCATTCAAGGAGCCAGGAACTTTTCTCCCTACACTGTCCATTGAGTTGTCCTCAAAACCAATATACATCCTGCTATATCTCCCACATGGAAAGTGCCAGGAGGGAAAAGTGAGGATTATGTTTAGACTTTCTCGGAACTGCTTCAAATCAACTAGATATCTTTGTGCTGTAAATCTCCCAACAGCCAAATGTAAAAGCAGCAAACATCTCGCTGTATGTCCCACATCCAAAGCGCCAAGAGAGAGCTTGCTCTCCCTGTCTTTGAGTACTGTTTTCAGTGTCCCGGTTACCTCTTTGCTAACATTCTCTTCAGAGCTGCAGTGAAACCAGGAACCACGTGGAGAAGGCACCCACACTGAAAGTGCCTGGAAGGAACATTGGGGCTTCTTCTCAGTGTCTCTGACATAGGGTTTCACTGTCCCGGCAAAGTCTCTGCTAACACCCTGCAGAGCGCAGTGCCCAATATACAGAAACGTCTTGCGGTATCTCCTACAGGGAAAGTGCCAGGAGGGAATTGTAGATCTTGTTCTCAGTGTCTCTGAGAATTGCTCTGATTATCCATGTGACCTCTTTGCTAAGACTCTCCAGAGAGACGTCCTCAAAACCAACACACATCTTGACATATCTCCCACATTGATCGCAGTGCCTCCAGAAACGGCATTCAAGGAGCCAGGAACTTTTCTCCCTACACTGTCCATTGAGTTGTCCTCAAAACCAATATACATCCTGCTATATCTCCCACATGGAAAGTGCCAGGAGGGAAAAGTGAGGATTATGTTTAGACTTTCTCGGAACTGCTTCAAATCAACTAGATATCTTTGTGCTGTAAATCTCCCAACAGCCAAATGTAAAAGCAGCAAACATCTCGCTGTATGTCCCACATCCAAAGCGCCAAGAGAGAGCTTGCTCTCCCTGTCTTTGAGTACTGTTTTCAGTGTCCCGGTTACCTCTTTGCTAACATTCTCTTCAGAGCTGCAGTGAAACCAGGAACCACGTGGAGAAAGCACCCACACTGAAAGTGCCTGGAGGGAACACTGGGGCTTCTTCTCAGTGTCTCTGACATAGGGTTTCACTGTCCCGGGAAAGTCTCTGCTAACACCCTGCAGAGCGCAGTGCCCAATATACAGAAACGTCTTGCGGTATCTCCTACAGGGAAAGTGCCAGGAGGGAATTGTAGATCTTGTTCTCAGTGTCTCTGAGAATTGCTCTGATTATCCATGTGACCTCTTTGCTAAGACTCTCCAGAGAGACGTCCTCAAAACCAACACACATCTTGACATATCTCCCACATTGATCGCAGTGCCTCCAGGAACGGCATTCAAGGAGCCAGGAACTTTTCTCCCTACACTGTCCATTGAGTTGTCCTCAAAACCAATATACATCCTGCTATATCTCCCACATGGAAAATGCCAGGAGGGAGAAGTGGGGATTATGTTTACACTTGATCGGAACTGCTTCAAATCAACTAGATATCTTTGTGCTGTAAATCTCCCAACAGCCAAATGTAAAAGCAGCAAACATCTCGCTGTATGTCCCACATCCAAAGCGCCAAGAGAGAGCTTGCTCTCCCTGTCTTTGAGTACTGTTTTCAGTGTCCCGGTTACCTCTTTGCTAACATTCTCTTCAGAGCTGCAGTGAAACCAGGAACCACGTGGAGAAGGCACCCACACTGAAAGTGCCTGGAAGGAACATTGGGGCTTCTTCTCAGTGTCTCTGACATAGGGTTTCACTGTCCCGGCAAAGTCTCTGCTAACACCCTGCAGAGCGCAGTGCCCAATATACAGAAACGTCTTGCGGTATCTCCTACAGGGAAAGTGCCAGGAGGGAATTGTAGATCTTGTTCTCAGTGTCTCTGAGAATTGCTCTGATTATCCATGTGACCTCTTTGCTAAGACTCTCCAGAGAGACGTCCTCAAAACCAACACACATCTTGACATATCTCCCACATTGATCGCAGTGCCTCCAGAAACGGCATTCAAGGAGCCAGGAACTTTTCTCCCTACACTGTCCATTGAGTTGTCCTCAAAACCAATAGACATCCTGCTATATCTCCCACATGGAAAGTGCCAGGAGGGAAAAGTGAGGATTATGTTTAGACTTTCTCGGAACTGCTTCAAATCAACTAGATATCTTTGTGCTGTAAATCTCCCAACAGCCAAATGTAAAAGCAGCAAACATCTCGCTGTATGTCCCACATCCAAAGCGCCAAGAGAGAGCTTGCTCTCCCTGTCTTTGAGTACTGTTTTCAGTGTCCCGGTTACCTCTTTGCTAACATTCTCTTCAGAGCTGCAGTGAAACCAGGAACCACGTGGAGAAGGCACCCACACTGAAAGTGCCTGGAGGGAACATTGGGGCTTCTTCTCAGTGTCTCTGACATAGGGTTTCACTGTCCCGGCAAAGTCTCTGCTAACACCCTGCAGAGCGCAGTGCCCAATATACAGAAACGTCTTGCGGTATCTCCTACAGGGAAAGTGCCAGGAGGGAATTGTAAATCTTGTTCTCAGTGTCTCTGAGAATTGCTCTGATTATCCATGTGACCTCTTTGCTAAGACTCTCCAGAGAGACGTCCTCAAAACCAACACACATCTTGACATATCTCCCACATTGATCGCAGTGCCTCCAGAAACGGCATTCAAGGAGCCAGGAACTTTTCTCCCTACACTGTCCATTGAGTTGTCCTCAAAACCAATATACATCCTGCTATATCTCCCACATGGAAAGTGCCAGGAGGGAGAAGTGGGGATTATGTTTAGACTTTCTCGGAACTGCTTCAAATCAACTAGATATCTTTGTGCTGTAAATCTCCCAACAGCCAAATGTAAAAGCAGCAAACATCTCGCTGTATGTCCCACATCCAAAGCGCCAAGAGAGAGCTTGCTCTCCCTGTCTTTGAGTACTGTTTTCACTGTCCCGGTTACCTCTTTGCTAACATTCTCTTCAGAGCTGCAGTGAAACCAGGAACCACGTGGAGAAGGCACCCACACTGAAAGTGCCTGGAGGGAACATTGGGGCTTCTTCTCAGTGTCTCTGACATAGGGTTTCACTGTCCCGGCAAAGTCTCTGCTAACACCCTGCAGAGCGCAGTGCCCAATATACAGAAACGTCTTGCGGTATCTCCTACAGGGAAAGTGCCAGGAGGGAATTGTCGATCTTGTTCTCAGTGTCTCTGAGAATTGCTCTGATTATCCGTGCGACCTCTTTGCTAAGACTCTCCAGAGAGACGTCCTCAAAACCAACACACATCTTGACATATCTCCCACATTGATCGCAGTGTCTCCAGGAACGGCATTCAAGGAGCCAGGAACTTTTCTCCCTACACTGTCCATTGAGTTGTCCTCAAAACCAATATACATCCTGCTATATCTCCCACATGGAAAGTGCCAGGAGGGAAAAGTGAGGATTATGTTTAGACTTTCTCGGAACTGCTTCAAATCAACTAGATATCTTTGTGCTGTAAATCTCCCAACAGCCAAATGTAAAAGCAGCAAACATCTCGCTGTATGTCCCACATCCAAAGCGCCAAGAGAGAGCTTGCTCTCCCTGTCTTTGAGTACTGTTTTCAGTGTCCCGGTTACCTCTTTGCTAACATTCTCTTCAGAGCTGCAGTGAAACCAGGAACCACGTGGAGAAGGCACCCACACTGAAAGTGCCTGGAGGGAACAGTGGGGCTTCTTCTCAGTGTCTCTGACATAGGGTTTCACTGTCCCGGCAAAGTCTCTGCTAACACCCTGCAGAGCGCAGTGCCCAATATACAGAAACGTCTTGCGGTATCTCCTACAGGGAAAGTGCCAGGAGGGAATTGTAGATCTTGTTCTCACTGTCTCTGAGAATTGCTCTGATTATCCGTGCGACCTCTTTGCTAAGACTCTCCAGAGAGACGTCCTCAAAACCAACACACATCTTGACATATCTCCCACATTGATCGCAGTGACTCCAGGAACGGCATTCAAGGAGCCAGGAACTTTTCTCCCTACACTGTCCATTGAGTTGTCCTCAAAACCAATATACATCCTGCTATATCTCCCACATGGAAAATGCCAGGAGGGAGAAGTGGGGATTATGTTTACACTTGATCGGAACTGCTTCAAATCAACTAGATATCTTTGTGCTGTAAATCTCCCAACAGCCAAATGTAAAAGCAGCAAACATCTCGCTGTATGTCCCACATCCAAAGCGCCAAGAGAGAGCTTGCTCTCCCTGTCTTTGAGTACTGTTTTCAGTGTCCCGGTTACCTCTTTGCTAACATTCTCTTCAGAGCTGCAGTGAAACCAGGAACCACGTGGAGAAGGCACCCACACTGAAAGTGCCTGGAAGGAACATTGGGGCTTCTTCTCAGTGTCTCTGACATAGGGTTTCACTGTCCCGGCAAAGTCTCTGCTAACACCCTGCAGAGCGCAGTGCCCAATATACAGAAACGTCTTGCGGTATCTCCTACAGGGAAAGTGCCAGGAGGGAATTGTAGATCTTGTTCTCAGTGTCTCTGAGAATTGCTCTGATTATCCATGTGACCTCTTTGCTAAGACTCTCCAGAGAGACGTCCTCAAAACCAACACACATCTTGACATATCTCCCACATTGATCGCAGTGCCTCCAGAAACGGCATTCAAGGAGCCAGGAACTTTTCTCCCTACACTGTCCATTGAGTTGTCCTCAAAACCAATAGACATCCTGCTATATCTCCCACATGGAAAGTGCCAGGAGGGAAAAGTGAGGATTATGTTTAGACTTTCTCGGAACTGCTTCAAATCAACTAGATATCTTTGTGCTGTAAATCTCCCAACAGCCAAATGTAAAAGCAGCAAACATCTCGCTGTATGTCCCACATCCAAAGCGCCAAGAGAGAGCTTGCTCTCCCTGTCTTTGAGTACTGTTTTCAGTGTCCCGGTTACCTCTTTGCTAACATTCTCTTCAGAGCTGCAGTGAAACCAGGAACCACGTGGAGAAGGCACCCACACTGAAAGTGCCTGGAGGGAACATTGGGGCTTCTTCTCAGTGTCTCTGACATAGGGTTTCACTGTCCCGGCAAAGTCTCTGCTAACACCCTGCAGAGCGCAGTGCCCAATATACAGAAACGTCTTGCGGTATCTCCTACAGGGAAAGTGCCAGGAGGGAATTGTAAATCTTGTTCTCAGTGTCTCTGAGAATTGCTCTGATTATCCATGTGACCTCTTTGCTAAGACTCTCCAGAGAGACGTCCTCAAAACCAACACACATCTTGACATATCTCCCACATTGATCGCAGTGCCTCCAGAAACGGCATTCAAGGAGCCAGGAACTTTTCTCCCTACACTGTCCATTGAGTTGTCCTCAAAACCAATATACATCCTGCTATATCTCCCACATGGAAAGTGCCAGGAGGGAGAAGTGGGGATTATGTTTAGACTTTCTCGGAACTGCTTCAAATCAACTAGATATCTTTGTGCTGTAAATCTCCCAACAGCCAAATGTAAAAGCAGCAAACATCTCGCTGTATGTCCCACATCCAAAGCGCCAAGAGAGAGCTTGCTCTCCCTGTCTTTGAGTACTGTTTTCACTGTCCCGGTTACCTCTTTGCTAACATTCTCTTCAGAGCTGCAGTGAAACCAGGAACCACGTGGAGAAGGCACCCACACTGAAAGTGCCTGGAGGGAACATTGGGGCTTCTTCTCAGTGTCTCTGACATAGGGTTTCACTGTCCCGGCAAAGTCTCTGCTAACACCCTGCAGAGCGCAGTGCCCAATATACAGAAACGTCTTGCGGTATCTCCTACAGGGAAAGTGCCAGGAGGGAATTGTCGATCTTGTTCTCAGTGTCTCTGAGAATTGCTCTGATTATCCGTGCGACCTCTTTGCTAAGACTCTCCAGAGAGACGTCCTCAAAACCAACACACATCTTGACATATCTCCCACATTGATCGCAGTGTCTCCAGGAACGGCATTCAAGGAGCCAGGAACTTTTCTCCCTACACTGTCCATTGAGTTGTCCTCAAAACCAATATACATCCTGCTATATCTCCCACATGGAAAGTGCCAGGAGGGAAAAGTGAGGATTATGTTTAGACTTTCTCGGAACTGCTTCAAATCAACTAGATATCTTTGTGCTGTAAATCTCCCAACAGCCAAATGTAAAAGCAGCAAACATCTCGCTGTATGTCCCACATCCAAAGCGCCAAGAGAGAGCTTGCTCTCCCTGTCTTTGAGTACTGTTTTCAGTGTCCCGGTTACCTCTTTGCTAACATTCTCTTCAGAGCTGCAGTGAAACCAGGAACCACGTGGAGAAGGCACCCACACTGAAAGTGCCTGGAGGGAACATTGGGGCTTCTTCTCAGTGTCTCTGACATAGGGTTTCACTGTCCCGGCAAAGTCTCTGCTAACACCCTGCAGAGCGCAGTGCCCAATATACAGAAACGTCTTGCGGTATCTCCTACAGGGAAAGTGCCAGGAGGGAATTGTAGATCTTGTTCTCAGTGTCTCTGAGAATTGCTCTGATTATCCATGTGACCTCTTTGCTAAGACTCTCCAGAGAGACGTCCTCAAAACCAACACACATCTTGACATATCTCCCACATTGATCGCAGTGCCTCCAGAAACGGCATTCAAGGAGCCAGGAACTTTTCTCCCTACACTGTCCATTGAGTTGTCCTCAAAACCAATATACATCCTGCTATATCTCCCACATGGAAAGTGCCAGGAGGGAAAAGTGAGGATTATGTTTAGACTTTCTCGGAACTGCTTCAAATCAACTAGATATCTTTGTGCTGTAAATCTCCCAACAGCCAAATGTAAAAGCAGCAAACATCTCGCTGTATGTCCCACATCCAAAGCGCCAAGAGAGAGCTTGCTCTCCCTGTCTTTGAGTACTGTTTTCAGTGTCCCGGTTACCTCTTTGCTAACATTCTCTTCAGAGCTGCAGTGAAACCAGGAACCACGTGGAGAAGGCACCCACACTGAAAGTGCCTGGAGGGAACAGTGGGGCTTCTTCTCAGTGTCTCTGACATAGGGTTTCACTGTCCCGGCAAAGTCTCTGCTAACACCCTGCAGAGCGCAGTGCCCAATATACAGAAACGTCTTGCGGTATCTCCTACAGGGAAAGTGCCAGGAGGGAATTGTCGATCTTGTTCTCACTGTCTCTGAGAATTGCTCTGATTATCCGTGCGACCTCTTTGCTAAGACTCTCCAGAGAGACGTCCTCAAAACCAACACACATCTTGACATATCTCCCACATTGATCGCAGTGACTCCAGGAACGGCATTCAAGGAGCCAGGAACTTTTCTCCCTACACTGTCCATTGAGTTGTCCTCAAAACCAATATACATCCTGCTATATCTCCCACATGGAAAATGCCAGGAGGGAGAAGTGGGGATTATGTTTAGACTTTCTCGGAACTGCTTCAAATCAACTAGATATCTTTGTGCTGTAAATCTCCCAACAGCCAAATGGAAAAGCAGCAAACATCTCGCTGTATGTCCCACATCCAAAGCGCCAAGAGAGAGCTTGCTCTCCCTGTCTTTGAGTACTGTTTTCAGTGTCCCGGTTACCTCTTTGCTAACATTCTCTTCAGAGCTGCAGTGAAACCAGGAACCACGTGGAGAAGGCACCCACACTGAAAGTGCCTGGAAGGAACACTGGGGCTTCTTCTCAGTGTCTCTGACATAGGGTTTCACTGTCCCGGCAAAGTCTCTGCTAACACCCTGCAGAGCGCAGTGCCCAATATACAGAAACGTCTTGCGGTATCTCCTACAGGGAAAGTGCCAGGAGGGAATTGTAGATCTTGTTCTCAGTGTCTCTGAGAATTGCTCTGATTATCCATGTGACCTCTTTGCTAAGACTCTCCAGAGAGACGTCCTCAAAACCAACACACATCTTGACATATCTCCCACATTGATCGCAGTGCCTCCAGGAACGGCATTCAAGGAGCCAGGAACTTTTCTCCCTACACTGTCCATTGAGTTGTCCTCAAAACCAATATACATCCTGCTATATCTCCCACATGGAAAATGCCAGGAGGTAGAAGTGGGGATTATGTTTACACTTGATCGGAACTGCTTCAAATCAACTAGATATCTTTGTGCTGTAAATCTCCCAACAGCCAAATGTAAAAGCAGCAAACATCTCGCTGTATGTCCCACATCCAAAGCGCCAAGAGAGAGCTTGCTCTCCCTGTCTTTGAGTACTGTTTTCAGTGTCCCGGTTACCTCTTTGCTAACATTCTCTTCAGAGCTGCAGTGAAACCAGGAACCACGTGGAGAAGGCACCCACACTGAAAGTGCCTGGAGGGAACATTGGGGCTTCTTCTCAGTGTCTCTGACATAGGGTTTCACTGTCCCGGCAAAGTCTCTGCTAACACCCTGCAGAGCGCAGTGCCCAATATACAGAAACGTCTTGCGGTATCTCCTACAGGGAAAGTGCCAGGAGGGAATTGTAGATCTTGTTCTCAGTGTCTCTGAGAATTGCTCTGATTATCCATGTGACCTCTTTGCTAAGACTCTCCAGAGAGACGTCCTCAAAACCAACACACATCTTGACATATCTCCCACATTGATCGCAGTGCCTCCAGAAACGGCATTCAAGGAGCCAGGAACTTTTCTCCCTACACTGTCCATTGAGTTGTCCTCAAAACCAATATACATCCTGCTATATCTCCCACATGGAAAGTGCCAGGAGGGAAAAGTGAGGATTATGTTTAGACTTTCTCGGAACTGCTTCAAATCAACTAGATATCTTTGTGCTGTAAATCTCCCAACAGCCAAATGTAAAAGCAGCAAACATCTCGCTGTATGTCCCACATCCAAAGCGCCAAGAGAGAGCTTGCTCTCCCTGTCTTTGAGTACTGTTTTCAGTGTCCCGGTTACCTCTTTGCTAACATTCTCTTCAGAGCTGCAGTGAAACCAGGAACCACGTGGAGAAGGCACCCACACTGAAAGTGCCTGGAAGGAACATTGGGGCTTCTTCTCAGTGTCTCTGACATAGGGTTTCACTGTCCCGGCAAAGTCTCTGCTAACACCCTGCAGAGCGCAGTGCCCAATATACAGAAACGTCTTGCGGTATCTCCTACAGGGAAAGTGCCAGGAGGGAATTGTAGATCTTGTTCTCAGTGTCTCTGAGAATTGCTCTGATTATCCATGTGACCTCTTTGCTAAGACTCTCCAGAGAGACGTCCTCAAAACCAACACACATCTTGACATATCTCCCACATTGATCGCAGTGCCTCCAGAAACGGCATTCAAGGAGCCAGGAACTTTTCTCCCTACACTGTCCATTGAGTTGTCCTCAAAACCAATATACATCCTGCTATATCTCCCACATGGAAAGTGCCAGGAGGGAAAAGTGAGGATTATGTTTAGACTTTCTCGGAACTGCTTCAAATCAACTAGATATCTTTGTGCTGTAAATCTCCCAACAGCCAAATGTAAAAGCAGCAAACATCTCGCTGTATGTCCCACATCCAAAGCGCCAAGAGAGAGCTTGCTCTCCCTGTCTTTGAGTACTGTTTTCAGTGTCCCGGTTACCTCTTTGCTAACATTCTCTTCAGAGCTGCAGTGAAACCAGGAACCACGTGGAGAAGGCACCCACACTGAAAGTGCCTGGAGGGAACATTGGGGCTTCTTCTCAGTGTCTCTGACATAGGGTTTCACTGTCCCGGGAAAGTCTCTGCTAACACCCTGCAGAGCGCAGTGCCCAATATACAGAAACGTCTTGCGGTATCTCCTACAGGGAAAGTGCCAGGAGGGAATTGTAGATCTTGTTCTCAGTGTCTCTGAGAATTGCTCTGATTATCCATGTGACCTCTTTGCTAAGACTCTCCAGAGAGACGTCCTCAAAACCAACACACATCTTGACATATCTCCCACATTGATCGCAGTGCCTCCAGGAACGGCATTCAAGGAGCCAGGAACTTTTCTCCCTACACTGTCCATTGAGTTGTCCTCAAAACCAATATACATCCTGCTATATCTCCCACATGGAAAATGCCAGGAGGGAGAAGTGGGGATTATGTTTACACTTGATCGGAACTGCTTCAAATCAACTAGATATCTTTGTGCTGTAAATCTCCCAACAGCCAAATGTAAAAGCAGCAAACATCTCGCTGTATGTCCCACATCCAAAGCGCCAAGAGAGAGCTTGCTCTCCCTGTCTTTGAGTACTGTTTTCAGTGTCCCGGTTACCTCTTTGCTAACATTCTCTTCAGAGCTGCAGTGAAACCAGGAACCACGTGGAGAAGGCACCCACACTGAAAGTGCCTGGAAGGAACATTGGGGCTTCTTCTCAGTGTCTCTGACATAGGGTTTCACTGTCCCGGCAAAGTCTCTGCTAACACCCTGCAGAGCGCAGTGCCCAATATACAGAAACGTATTGCGGTATCTCCTACAGGGAAAGTGCCAGGAGGGAATTGTAGATCTTGTTCTCAGTGTCTCTGAGAATTGCTCTGATTATCCATGTGACCTCTTTGCTAAGACTCTCCAGAGAGACGTCCTCAAAACCAACACACATCTTGACATATCTCCCACATTGATCGCAGTGCCTCCAGAAACGGCATTCAAGGAGCCAGGAACTTTTCTCCCTACACTGTCCATTGAGTTGTCCTCAAAACCAATAGACATCCTGCTATATCTCCCACATGGAAAGTGCCAGGAGGGAAAAGTGAGGATTATGTTTAGACTTTCTCGGAACTGCTTCAAATCAACTAGATATCTTTGTGCTGTAAATCTCCCAACAGCCAAATGTAAAAGCAGCAAACATCTCGCTGTATGTCCCACATCCAAAGCGCCAAGAGAGAGCTTGCTCTCCCTGTCTTTGAGTACTGTTTTCAGTGTCCCGGTTACCTCTTTGCTAACATTCTCTTCAGAGCTGCAGTGAAACCAGGAACCACGTGGAGAAGGCACCCACACTGAAAGTGCCTGGAGGGAACATTGGGGCTTCTTCTCAGTGTCTCTGACATAGGGTTTCACTGTCCCGGCAAAGTCTCTGCTAACACCCTGCAGAGCGCAGTGCCCAATATACAGAAACGTCTTGCGGTATCTCCTACAGGGAAAGTGCCAGGAGGGAATTGTCGATCTTGTTCTCAGTGTCTCTGAGAATTGCTCTGATTATCCGTGCGACCTCTTTGCTAAGACTCTCCAGAGAGACGTCCTCAAAACCAACACACATCTTGACATATCTCCCACATTGATCGCAGTGTCTCCAGGAACGGCATTCAAGGAGCCAGGAACTTTTCTCCCTACACTGTCCATTGAGTTGTCCTCAAAACCAATAGACATCCTGCTATATCTCCCACATGGAAAGTGCCAGGAGGGAAAAGTGAGGATTATGTTTAGACTTTCTCGGAACTGCTTCAAATCAACTAGATATCTTTGTGCTGTAAATCTCCCAACAGCCAAATGTAAAAGCAGCAAACATCTCGCTGTATGTCCCACATCCAAAGCGCCAAGAGAGAGCTTGCTCTCCCTGTCTTTGAGTACTGTTTTCAGTGTCCCGGTTACCTCTTTGCTAACATTCTCTTCAGAGCTGCAGTGAAACCAGGAACCACGTGGAGAAGGCACCCACACTGAAAGTGCCTGGAGGGAACAGTGGGGCTTCTTCTCAGTGTCTCTGACATAGGGTTTCACTGTCCCGGCAAAGTCTCTGCTAACACCCTGCAGAGCGCAGTGCCCAATATACAGAAACGTCTTGCGGTATCTCCTACAGGGAAAGTGCCAGGAGGGAATTGTCGATCTTGTTCTCACTGTCTCTGAGAATTGCTCTGATTATCCATGTGACCTCTTTGCTAAGACTCTCCAGAGAGACGTCCTCAAAACCAACACACATCTTGACATATCTCCCACATTGATCGCAGTGCCTCCAGAAACGGCATTCAAGGAGCCAGGAACTTTTCTCCCTACACTGTCCATTGAGTTGTCCTCAAAACCAATATACATCCTGCTATATCTCCCACATGGAAAGTGCCAGGAGGGAAAAGTGAGGATTATGTTTAGACTTTCTCGGAACTGCTTCAAATCAACTAGATATCTTTGTGCTGTAAATCTCCCAACAGCCAAATGGAAAAGCAGCAAACATCTCGCTGTATGTCCCACATCCAAAGCGCCAAGAGAGAGCTTGCTCTCCCTGTCTTTGAGTACTGTTTTCAGTGTCCCGGTTACCTCTTTGCTAACATTCTCTTCAGAGCTGCAGTGAAACCAGGAACCACGTGGAGAAGGCACCCACACTGAAAGTGCCTGGAAGGAACACTGGGGCTTCTTCTCAGTGTCTCTGACATAGGGTTTCACTGTCCCGGCAAAGTCTCTGCTAACACCCTGCAGAGCGCAGTGCCCAATATACAGAAACGTCTTGCGGTATCTCCTACAGGGAAAGTGCCAGGAGGGAATTGTCGATCTTGTTCTCAGTGTCTCTGAGAATTGCTCTGATTATCCGTGCGACCTCTTTGCTAAGACTCTCCAGAGAGACGTCCTCAAAACCAACACACATCTTGACATATCTCCCACATTGATCGCAGTGCCTCCAGAAACGGCATTCAAGGAGCCAGGAACTTTTCTCCCTACACTGTCCATTGAGTTGTCCTCAAAACCAATATACATCCTGCTATATCTCCCACATGGAAAGTGCCAGGAGGGAGAAGTGGGGATTATGTTTAGACTTTCTCGGAACTGCTTCAAATCAACTAGATATCTTTGTGCTGTAAATCTCCCAACAGCCAAATGTAAAAGCAGCAAACATCTCGCTGTATGTCCCACATCCAAAGCGCCAAGAGAGAGCTTGCTCTCCCTGTCTTTGAGTACTGTTTTCAGTGTCCCGGTTACCTCTTTGCTAACATTCTCTTCAGAGCTGCAGTGAAACCAGGAACCACGTGGAGAAGGCACCCACACTGAAAGTGCCTGGAGGGAACATTGGGGCTTCTTCTCAGTGTCTCTGACATAGGGTTTCACTGTCCCGGCAAAGTCTCTGCTAACACCCTGCAGAGCGCAGTGCCCAATATACAGAAACGTCTTGCGGTATCTCCTACAGGGAAAGTGCCAGGAGGGAATTGTCGATCTTGTTCTCAGTGTCTCTGAGAATTGCTCTGATTATCCGTGCGACCTCTTTGCTAAGACTCTCCAGAGAGACGTCCTCAAAACCAACACACATCTTGACATATCTCCCACATTGATCGCAGTGTCTCCAGGAACGGCATTCAAGGAGCCAGGAACTTTTCTCCCTACACTGTCCATTGAGTTGTCCTCAAAACCAATATACATCCTGCTATATCTCCCACATGGAAAGTGCCAGGAGGGAAAAGTGAGGATTATGTTTAGACTTTCTCGGAACTGCTTCAAATCAACTAGATATCTTTGTGCTGTAAATCTCCCAACAGCCAAATGTAAAAGCAGCAAACATCTCGCTGTATGTCCCACATCCAAAGCGCCAAGAGAGAGCTTGCTCTCCCTGTCTTTGAGTACTGTTTTCAGTGTCCCGGTTACCTCTTTGCTAACATTCTCTTCAGAGCTGCAGTGAAACCAGGAACCACGTGGAGAAGGCACCCACACTGAAAGTGCCTGGAGGGAACAGTGGGGCTTCTTCTCAGTGTCTCTGACATAGGGTTTCACTGTCCCGGCAAAGTCTCTGCTAACACCCTGCAGAGCGCAGTGCCCAATATACAGAAACGTATTGCGGTATCTCCTACAGGGAAAGTGCCAGGAGGGAATTGTCGATCTTGTTCTCACTGTCTCTGAGAATTGCTCTGATTATCCGTGCGACCTCTTTGCTAAGACTCTCCAGAGAGACGTCCTCAAAACCAACACACATCTTGACATATCTCCCACATTGATCGCAGTGACTCCAGGAACGGCATTCAAGGAGCCAGGAACTTTTCTCCCTACACTGTCCATTGAGTTGTCCTCAAAACCAATATACATCCTGCTATATCTCCCACATGGAAAATGCCAGGAGGGAGAAGTGGGGATTATGTTTACACTTGATCGGAACTGCTTCAAATCAACTAGATATCTTTGTGCTGTAAATCTCCCAACAGCCAAATGTAAAAGCAGCAAACATCTCGCTGTATGTCCCACATCCAAAGCGCCAAGAGAGAGCTTGCTCTCCCTGTCTTTGAGTACTGTTTTCAGTGTCCCGGTTACCTCTTTGCTAACATTCTCTTCAGAGCTGCAGTGAAACCAGGAACCACGTGGAGAAGGCACCCACACTGAAAGTGCCTGGAAGGAACATTGGGGCTTCTTCTCAGTGTCTCTGACATAGGGTTTCACTGTCCCGGCAAAGTCTCTGCTAACACCCTGCAGAGCGCAGTGCCCAATATACAGAAACGTATTGCGGTATCTCCTACAGGGAAAGTGCCAGGAGGGAATTGTAGATCTTGTTCTCAGTGTCTCTGAGAATTGCTCTGATTATCCATGTGACCTCTTTGCTAAGACTCTCCAGAGAGACGTCCTCAAAACCAACACACATCTTGACATATCTCCCACATTGATCGCAGTGCCTCCAGAAACGGCATTCAAGGAGCCAGGAACTTTTCTCCCTACACTGTCCATTGAGTTGTCCTCAAAACCAATATACATCCTGCTATATCTCCCACATGGAAAGTGCCAGGAGGGAAAAGTGAGGATTATGTTTAGACTTTCTCGGAACTGCTTCAAATCAACTAGATATCTTTGTGCTGTAAATCTCCCAACAGCCAAATGTAAAAGCAGCAAACATCTCGCTGTATGTCCCACATCCAAAGCGCCAAGAGAGAGCTTGCTCTCCCTGTCTTTGAGTACTGTTTTCAGTGTCCCGGTTACCTCTTTGCTAACATTCTCTTCAGAGCTGCAGTGAAACCAGGAACCACGTGGAGAAGGCACCCACACTGAAAGTGCCTGGAGGGAACATTGGGGCTTCTTCTCAGTGTCTCTGACATAGGGTTTCACTGTCCCGGCAAAGTCTCTGCTAACACCCTGCAGAGCGCAGTGCCCAATATACAGAAACGTCTTGCGGTATCTCCTACAGGGAAAGTGCCAGGAGGGAATTGTCGATCTTGTTCTCAGTGTCTCTGAGAATTGCTCTGATTATCCGTGCGACCTCTTTGCTAAGACTCTCCAGAGAGACGTCCTCAAAACCAACACACATCTTGACATATCTCCCACATTGATCGCAGTGTCTCCAGGAACGGCATTCAAGGAGCCAGGAACTTTTCTCCCTACACTGTCCATTGAGTTGTCCTCAAAACCAATAGACATCCTGCTATATCTCCCACATGGAAAGTGCCAGGAGGGAAAAGTGAGGATTATGCTTAGACTTTCTCGGAACTGCTTCAAATCAACTAGATATCTTTGTGCTGTAAATCTCCCAACAGCCAAAAGCAAAAGCAGCAAACATCTCGCTGTATGTCCTACATCCAAAGCGCCAAGAGAGAGCTTGCTCTCCCTGTCTTTGAGTACTGTTTTCAGTGTCCCGGTTACCTCTTTGCTAACATTCTCTTCAGAGCTGCAGTGAAACCAGGAACCACGTGGAGAAGGCACCCACACTGAAAGTGCCTGGAGGGAACATTGGGGCTTCTTCTCAGTGTCTCTGACATAGGGTTTCACTGTCCCGGCAAAGTCTCTGCTAACACCCTGCAGAGCGCAGTGCCCAATATACAGAAACGTCTTGCGGTATCTCCTACAGGGAAAGTGCCAGGAGGGAATTGTCGATCTTGTTCTCAGTGTCTCTGAGAATTGCTCTGATTATCCGTGCGACCTCTTTGCTAAGACTCTCCAGAGAGACGTCCTCAAAACCAACACACATCTTGACATATCTCCCACATTGATCGCAGTGTCTCCAGGAACGGCATTCAAGGAGCCAGGAACTTTTCTCCCTACACTGTCCATTGAGTTGTCCTCAAAACCAATATACATCCTGCTATATCTCCCACATGGAAAGTGCCAGGAGGGAAAAGTGAGGATTATGTTTAGACTTTCTCGGAACTGCTTCAAATCAACTAGATATCTTTGTGCTGTAAATCTCCCAACAGCCAAATGTAAAAGCAGCAAACATCTCGCTGTATGTCCCACATCCAAAGCGCCAAGAGAGAGCTTGCTCTCCCTGTCTTTGAGTACTGTTTTCAGTGTCCCGGTTACCTCTTTGCTAACATTCTCTTCAGAGCTGCAGTGAAACCAGGAACCACGTGGAGAAGGCACCCACACTGAAAGTGCCTGGAGGGAACAGTGGGGCTTCTTCTCAGTGTCTCTGACATAGGGTTTCACTGTCCCGGCAAAGTCTCTGCTAACACCCTGCAGAGCGCAGTGCCCAATATACAGAAACGTCTTGCGGTATCTCCTACAGGGAAAGTGCCAGGAGGGAATTGTCGATCTTGTTCTCACTGTCTCTGAGAATTGCTCTGATTATCCATGTGACCTCTTTGCTAAGACTCTCCAGAGAGACGTCCTCAAAACCAACACACATCTTGACATATCTCCCACATTGATCGCAGTGCCTCCAGAAACGGCATTCAAGGAGCCAGGAACTTTTCTCCCTACACTGTCCATTGAGTTGTCCTCAAAACCAATATACATCCTGCTATATCTCCCACATGGAAAGTGCCAGGAGGGAAAAGTGAGGATTATGTTTAGACTTTCTCGGAACTGCTTCAAATCAACTAGATATCTTTGTGCTGTAAATCTCCCAACAGCCAAATGGAAAAGCAGCAAACATCTCGCTGTATGTCCCACATCCAAAGCGCCAAGAGAGAGCTTGCTCTCCCTGTCTTTGAGTACTGTTTTCAGTGTCCCGGTTACCTCTTTGCTAACATTCTCTTCAGAGCTGCAGTGAAACCAGGAACCACGTGGAGAAGGCACCCACACTGAAAGTGCCTGGAAGGAACACTGGGGCTTCTTCTCAGTGTCTCTGACATAGGGTTTCACTGTCCCGGCAAAGTCTCTGCTAACACCCTGCAGAGCGCAGTGCCCAATATACAGAAACGTCTTGCGGTATCTCCTACAGGGAAAGTGCCAGGAGGGAATTGTAGATCTTGTTCTCAGTGTCTCTGAGAATTGCTCTGATTATCCATGTGACCTCTTTGCTAAGACTCTCCAGAGAGACGTCCTCAAAACCAACACACATCTTGACATATCTCCCACATTGATCGCAGTGCCTCCAGGAACGGCATTCAAGGAGCCAGGAACTTTTCTCCCTACACTGTCCATTGAGTTGTCCTCAAAACCAATATACATCCTGCTATATCTCCCACATGGAAAATGCCAGGAGGGAGAAGTGGGGATTATGTTTACACTTGATCGGAACTGCTTCAAATCAACTAGATATCTTTGTGCTGTAAATCTCCCAACAGCCAAATGTAAAAGCAGCAAACATCTCGCTGTATGTCCCACATCCAAAGCGCCAAGAGAGAGCTTGCTCTCCCTGTCTTTGAGTACTGTTTTCAGTGTCCCGGTTACCTCTTTGCTAACATTCTCTTCAGAGCTGCAGTGAAACCAGGAACCACGTGGAGAAGGCACCCACACTGAAAGTGCCTGGAGGGAACATTGGGGCTTCTTCTCAGTGTCTCTGACATAGGGTTTCACTGTCCCGGCAAAGTCTCTGCTAACACCCTGCAGAGCGCAGTGCCCAATATACAGAAACGTCTTGCGGTATCTCCTACAGGGAAAGTGCCAGGAGGGAATTGTAGATCTTGTTCTCAGTGTCTCTGAGAATTGCTCTGATTATCCATGTGACCTCTTTGCTAAGACTCTCCAGAGAGACGTCCTCAAAACCAACACACATCTTGACATATCTCCCACATTGATCGCAGTGCCTCCAGAAACGGCATTCAAGGAGCCAGGAACTTTTCTCCCTACACTGTCCATTGAGTTGTCCTCAAAACCAATATACATCCTGCTATATCTCCCACATGGAAAGTGCCAGGAGGGAAAAGTGAGGATTATGTTTAGACTTTCTCGGAACTGCTTCAAATCAACTAGATATCTTTGTGCTGTAAATCTCCCAACAGCCAAATGTAAAAGCAGCAAACATCTCGCTGTATGTCCCACATCCAAAGCGCCAAGAGAGAGCTTGCTCTCCCTGTCTTTGAGTACTGTTTTCAGTGTCCCGGTTACCTCTTTGCTAACATTCTCTTCAGAGCTGCAGTGAAACCAGGAACCACGTGGAGAAGGCACCCACACTGAAAGTGCCTGGAAGGAACATTGGGGCTTCTTCTCAGTGTCTCTGACATAGGGTTTCACTGTCCCGGCAAAGTCTCTGCTAACACCCTGCAGAGCGCAGTGCCCAATATACAGAAACGTCTTGCGGTATCTCCTACAGGGAAAGTGCCAGGAGGGAATTGTAGATCTTGTTCTCAGTGTCTCTGAGAATTGCTCTGATTATCCATGTGACCTCTTTGCTAAGACTCTCCAGAGAGACGTCCTCAAAACCAACACACATCTTGACATATCTCCCACATTGATCGCAGTGCCTCCAGAAACGGCATTCAAGGAGCCAGGAACTTTTCTCCCTACACTGTCCATTGAGTTGTCCTCAAAACCAATATACATCCTGCTATATCTCCCACATGGAAAGTGCCAGGAGGGAAAAGTGAGGATTATGTTTAGACTTTCTCGGAACTGCTTCAAATCAACTAGATATCTTTGTGCTGTAAATCTCCCAACAGCCAAATGTAAAAGCAGCAAACATCTCGCTGTATGTCCCACATCCAAAGCGCCAAGAGAGAGCTTGCTCTCCCTGTCTTTGAGTACTGTTTTCAGTGTCCCGGTTACCTCTTTGCTAACATTCTCTTCAGAGCTGCAGTGAAACCAGGAACCACGTGGAGAAGGCACCCACACTGAAAGTGCCTGGAGGGAACACTGGGGCTTCTTCTCAGTGTCTCTGACATAGGGTTTCACTGTCCCGGGAAAGTCTCTGCTAACACCCTGCAGAGCGCAGTGCCCAATATACAGAAACGTCTTGCGGTATCTCCTACAGGGAAAGTGCCAGGAGGGAATTGTAGATCTTGTTCTCAGTGTCTCTGAGAATTGCTCTGATTATCCATGTGACCTCTTTGCTAAGACTCTCCAGAGAGACGTCCTCAAAACCAACACACATCTTGACATATCTCCCACATTGATCGCAGTGCCTCCAGGAACGGCATTCAAGGAGCCAGGAACTTTTCTCCCTACACTGTCCATTGAGTTGTCCTCAAAACCAATATACATCCTGCTATATCTCCCACATGGAAAATGCCAGGAGGGAGAAGTGAGGATTATGTTTACACTTGATCGGAACTGCTTCAAATCAACTAGATATCTTTGTGCTGTAAATCTCCCAACAGCCAAATGTAAAAGCAGCAAACATCTCGCTGTATGTCCCACATCCAAAGCGCCAAGAGAGAGCTTGCTCTCCCTGTCTTTGAGTACTGTTTTCAGTGTCCCGGTTACCTCTTTTCTAACATTCTCTTCAGAGCTGCAGTGAAACCAGGAACCACGTGGAGAAGGCACCCACACTGAAAGTGCCTGGAGGGAACATTGGGGCTTCTTCTCAGTGTCTCTGACATAGGGTTTCACTGTCCCGGCAAAGTCTCTGCTAACACCCTGCAGAGCGCAGTGCCCAATATACAGAAACGTCTTGCGGTATCTCCTACAGGGAAAGTGCCAGGAGGGAATTGTAAATCTTGTTCTCAGTGTCTCTGAGAATTGCTCTGATTATCCATGTGACCTCTTTGCTAAGACTCTCCAGAGAGACGTCCTCAAAACCAACACACATCTTGACATATCTCCCACATTGATCGCAGTGCCTCCAGAAACGGCATTCAAGGAGCCAGGAACTTTTCTCCCTACACTGTCCATTGAGTTGTCCTCAAAACCAATAGACATCCTGCTATATCTCCCACATGGAAAGTGCCAGGAGGGAAAAGTGAGGATTATGTTTAGACTTTCTCGGAACTGCTTCAAATCAACTAGATATCTTTGTGCTGTAAATCTCCCAACAGCCAAATGTAAAAGCAGCAAACATCTCGCTGTATGTCCCACATCCAAAGCGCCAAGAGAGAGCTTGCTCTCCCTGTCTTTGAGTACTGTTTTCAGTGTCCCGGTTACCTCTTTGCTAACATTCTCTTCAGAGCTGCAGTGAAACCAGGAACCACGTGGAGAAGGCACCCACACTGAAAGTGCCTGGAGGGAACACTGGGGCTTCTTCTCAGTGTCTCTGACATAGGGTTTCACTGTCCCGGCAAAGTCTCTGCTAACACCCTGCAGAGCGCAGTGCCCAATATACAGAAACGTCTTGCGGTATCTCCTACAGGGAAAGTGCCAGGAGGGAATTGTAGATCTTGTTCTCAGTGTCTCTGAGAATTGCTCTGATTATCCATGTGACCTCTTTGCTAAGACTCTCCAGAGAGACGTCCTCAAAACCAACACACATCTTGACATATCTCCCACATTGATCGCAGTGCCTCCAGGAACGGCATTCAAGGAGCCAGGAACTTTTCTCCCTACACTGTCCATTGAGTTGTCCTCAAAACCAATATACATCCTGCTATATCTCCCACATGGAAAATGCCAGGAGGGAGAAGTGGGGATTATGTTTACACTTGATCGGAACTGCTTCAAATCAACTAGATATCTTTGTGCTGTAAATCTCCCAACAGCCAAATGTAAAAGCAGCAAACATCTCGCTGTATGTCCCACATCCAAAGCGCCAAGAGAGAGCTTGCTCTCCCTGTCTTTGAGTACTGTTTTCAGTGTCCCGGTTACCTCTTTTCTAACATTCTCTTCAGAGCTGCAGTGAAACCAGGAACCACGTGGAGAAGGCACCCACACTGAAAGTGCCTGGAGGGAACATTGGGGCTTCTTCTCAGTGTCTCTGACATAGGGTTTCACTGTCCCGGCAAAGTCTCTGCTAACACCCTGCAGAGCGCAGTGCCCAATATACAGAAACGTCTTGCGGTATCTCCTACAGGGAAAGTGCCAGGAGGGAATTGTAAATCTTGTTCTCAGTGTCTCTGAGAATTGCTCTGATTATCCATGTGACCTCTTTGCTAAGACTCTCCAGAGAGACGTCCTCAAAACCAACACACATCTTGACATATCTCCCACATTGATCGCAGTGCCTCCAGAAACGGCATTCAAGGAGCCAGGAACTTTTCTCCCTACACTGTCCATTGAGTTGTCCTCAAAACCAATAGACATCCTGCTATATCTCCCACATGGAAAGTGCCAGGAGGGAAAAGTGAGGATTATGTTTAGACTTTCTCGGAACTGCTTCAAATCAACTAGATATCTTTGTGCTGTAAATCTCCCAACAGCCAAATGTAAAAGCAGCAAACATCTCGCTGTATGTCCCACATCCAAAGCGCCAAGAGAGAGCTTGCTCTCCCTGTCTTTGAGTACTGTTTTCAGTGTCCCGGTTACCTCTTTGCTAACATTCTCTTCAGAGCTGCAGTGAAACCAGGAACCACGTGGAGAAGGCACCCACACTGAAAGTGCCTGGAGGGAACACTGGGGCTTCTTCTCAGTGTCTCTGACATAGGGTTTCACTGTCCCGGCAAAGTCTCTGCTAACACCCTGCAGAGCGCAGTGCCCAATATACAGAAACGTCTTGCGGTATCTCCTACAGGGAAAGTGCCAGGAGGGAATTGTAGATCTTGTTCTCAGTGTCTCTGAGAATTGCTCTGATTATCCATGTGACCTCTTTGCTAAGACTCTCCAGAGAGACGTCCTCAAAACCAACACACATCTTGACATATCTCCCACATTGATCGCAGTGCCTCCAGGAACGGCATTCAAGGAGCCAGGAACTTTTCTCCCTACACTGTCCATTGAGTTGTCCTCAAAACCAATATACATCCTGCTATATCTCCCACATGGAAAATGCCAGGAGGGAGAAGTGGGGATTATGTTTACACTTGATCGGAACTGCTTCAAATCAACTAGATATCTTTGTGCTGTAAATCTCCCAACAGCCAAATGTAAAAGCAGCAAACATCTCGCTGTATGTCCCACATCCAAAGCGCCAAGAGAGAGCTTGCTCTCCCTGTCTTTGAGTACTGTTTTCAGTGTCCCGGTTACCTCTTTGCTAACATTCTCTTCAGAGCTGCAGTGAAACCAGGAACCACGTGGAGAAGGCACCCACACTGAAAGTGCCTGGAAGGAACATTGGGGCTTCTTCTCAGTGTCTCTGACATAGGGTTTCACTGTCCCGGCAAAGTCTCTGCTAACACCCTGCAGAGCGCAGTGCCCAATATACAGAAACGTCTTGCGGTATCTCCTACAGGGAAAGTGCCAGGAGGGAATTGTAGATCTTGTTCTCAGTGTCTCTGAGAATTGCTCTGATTATCCATGTGACCTCTTTGCTAAGACTCTCCAGAGAGACGTCCTCAAAACCAACACACATCTTGACATATCTCCCACATTGATCGCAGTGCCTCCAGAAACGGCATTCAAGGAGCCAGGAACTTTTCTCCCTACACTGTCCATTGAGTTGTCCTCAAAACCAATAGACATCCTGCTATATCTCCCACATGGAAAGTGCCAGGAGGGAAAAGTGAGGATTATGTTTAGACTTTCTCGGAACTGCTTCAAATCAACTAGATATCTTTGTGCTGTAAATCTCCCAACAGCCAAATGTAAAAGCAGCAAACATCTCGCTGTATGTCCCACATCCAAAGCGCCAAGAGAGAGCTTGCTCTCCCTGTCTTTGAGTACTGTTTTCAGTGTCCCGGTTACCTCTTTGCTAACATTCTCTTCAGAGCTGCAGTGAAACCAGGAACCACGTGGAGAAGGCACCCACACTGAAAGTGCCTGGAGGGAACATTGGGGCTTCTTCTCAGTGTCTCTGACATAGGGTTTCACTGTCCCGGCAAAGTCTCTGCTAACACCCTGCAGAGCGCAGTGCCCAATATACAGAAACGTCTTGCGGTATCTCCTACAGGGAAAGTGCCAGGAGGGAATTGTAAATCTTGTTCTCAGTGTCTCTGAGAATTGCTCTGATTATCCATGTGACCTCTTTGCTAAGACTCTCCAGAGAGACGTCCTCAAAACCAACACACATCTTGACATATCTCCCACATTGATCGCAGTGCCTCCAGAAACGGCATTCAAGGAGCCAGGAACTTTTCTCCCTACACTGTCCATTGAGTTGTCCTCAAAACCAATATACATCCTGCTATATCTCCCACATGGAAAGTGCCAGGAGGGAGAAGTGGGGATTATGTTTAGACTTTCTCGGAACTGCTTCAAATCAACTAGATATCTTTGTGCTGTAAATCTCCCAACAGCCAAATGTAAAAGCAGCAAACATCTCGCTGTATGTCCCACATCCAAAGCGCCAAGAGAGAGCTTGCTCTCCCTGTCTTTGAGTACTGTTTTCACTGTCCCGGTTACCTCTTTGCTAACATTCTCTTCAGAGCTGCAGTGAAACCAGGAACCACGTGGAGAAGGCACCCACACTGAAAGTGCCTGGAGGGAACATTGGGGCTTCTTCTCAGTGTCTCTGACATAGGGTTTCACTGTCCCGGCAAAGTCTCTGCTAACACCCTGCAGAGCGCAGTGCCCAATATACAGAAACGTCTTGCGGTATCTCCTACAGGGAAAGTGCCAGGAGGGAATTGTCGATCTTGTTCTCAGTGTCTCTGAGAATTGCTCTGATTATCCGTGCGACCTCTTTGCTAAGACTCTCCAGAGAGACGTCCTCAAAACCAACACACATCTTGACATATCTCCCACATTGATCGCAGTGTCTCCAGGAACGGCATTCAAGGAGCCAGGAACTTTTCTCCCTACACTGTCCATTGAGTTGTCCTCAAAACCAATATACATCCTGCTATATCTCCCACATGGAAAGTGCCAGGAGGGAAAAGTGAGGATTATGTTTAGACTTTCTCGGAACTGCTTCAAATCAACTAGATATCTTTGTGCTGTAAATCTCCCAACAGCCAAATGTAAAAGCAGCAAACATCTCGCTGTATGTCCCACATCCAAAGCGCCAAGAGAGAGCTTGCTCTCCCTGTCTTTGAGTACTGTTTTCAGTGTCCCGGTTACCTCTTTGCTAACATTCTCTTCAGAGCTGCAGTGAAACCAGGAACCACGTGGAGAAGGCACCCACACTGAAAGTGCCTGGAGGGAACAGTGGGGCTTCTTCTCAGTGTCTCTGACATAGGGTTTCACTGTCCCGGCAAAGTCTCTGCTAACACCCTGCAGAGCGCAGTGCCCAATATACAGAAACGTCTTGCGGTATCTCCTACAGGGAAAGTGCCAGGAGGGAATTGTAGATCTTGTTCTCACTGTCTCTGAGAATTGCTCTGATTATCCGTGCGACCTCTTTGCTAAGACTCTCCAGAGAGACGTCCTCAAAACCAACACACATCTTGACATATCTCCCACATTGATCGCAGTGACTCCAGGAACGGCATTCAAGGAGCCAGGAACTTTTCTCCCTACACTGTCCATTGAGTTGTCCTCAAAACCAATATACATCCTGCTATATCTCCCACATGGAAAATGCCAGGAGGGAGAAGTGGGGATTATGTTTACACTTGATCGGAACTGCTTCAAATCAACTAGATATCTTTGTGCTGTAAATCTCCCAACAGCCAAATGTAAAAGCAGCAAACATCTCGCTGTATGTCCCACATCCAAAGCGCCAAGAGAGAGCTTGCTCTCCCTGTCTTTGAGTACTGTTTTCAGTGTCCCGGTTACCTCTTTGCTAACATTCTCTTCAGAGCTGCAGTGAAACCAGGAACCACGTGGAGAAGGCACCCACACTGAAAGTGCCTGGAGGGAACATTGGGGCTTCTTCTCAGTGTCTCTGACATAGGGTTTCACTGTCCCGGCAAAGTCTCTGCTAACACCCTGCAGAGCGCAGTGCCCAATATACAGAAACGTCTTGCGGTATCTCCTACAGGGAAAGTGCCAGGAGGGAATTGTAGATCTTGTTCTCAGTGTCTCTGAGAATTGCTCTGATTATCCATGTGACCTCTTTGCTAAGACTCTCCAGAGAGACGTCCTCAAAACCAACACACATCTTGACATATCTCCCACATTGATCGCAGTGCCTCCAGAAACGGCATTCAAGGAGCCAGGAACTTTTCTCCCTACACTGTCCATTGAGTTGTCCTCAAAACCAATATACATCCTGCTATATCTCCCACATGGAAAGTGCCAGGAGGGAAAAGTGAGGATTATGTTTAGACTTTCTCGGAACTGCTTCAAATCAACTAGATATCTTTGTGCTGTAAATCTCCCAACAGCCAAATGGAAAAGCAGCAAACATCTCGCTGTATGTCCCACATCCAAAGCGCCAAGAGAGAGCTTGCTCTCCCTGTCTTTGAGTACTGTTTTCAGTGTCCCGGTTACCTCTTTGCTAACATTCTCTTCAGAGCTGCAGTGAAACCAGGAACCACGTGGAGAAGGCACCCACACTGAAAGTGCCTGGAAGGAACACTGGGGCTTCTTCTCAGTGTCTCTGACATAGGGTTTCACTGTCCCGGCAAAGTCTCTGCTAACACCCTGCAGAGCGCAGTGCCCAATATACAGAAACGTCTTGCGGTATCTCCTACAGGGAAAGTGCCAGGAGGGAATTGTAGATCTTGTTCTCAGTGTCTCTGAGAATTGCTCTGATTATCCATGTGACCTCTTTGCTAAGACTCTCCAGAGAGACGTCCTCAAAACCAACACACATCTTGACATATCTCCCACATTGATCGCAGTGCCTCCAGGAACGGCATTCAAGGAGCCAGGAACTTTTCTCCCTACACTGTCCATTGAGTTGTCCTCAAAACCAATATACATCCTGCTATATCTCCCACATGGAAAATGCCAGGAGGGAGAAGTGGGGATTATGTTTACACTTGATCGGAACTGCTTCAAATCAACTAGATATCTTTGTGCTGTAAATCTCCCAACAGCCAAATGTAAAAGCAGCAAACATCTCGCTGTATGTCCCACATCCAAAGCGCCAAGAGAGAGCTTGCTCTCCCTGTCTTTGAGTACTGTTTTCAGTGTCCCGGTTACCTCTTTGCTAACATTCTCTTCAGAGCTGCAGTGAAACCAGGAACCACGTGGAGAAGGCACCCACACTGAAAGTGCCTGGAGGGAACATTGGGGCTTCTTCTCAGTGTCTCTGACATAGGGTTTCACTGTCCCGGCAAAGTCTCTGCTAACACCCTGCAGAGCGCAGTGCCCAATATACAGAAACGTCTTGCGGTATCTCCTACAGGGAAAGTGCCAGGAGGGAATTGTAGATCTTGTTCTCAGTGTCTCTGAGAATTGCTCTGATTATCCATGTGACCTCTTTGCTAAGACTCTCCAGAGAGACGTCCTCAAAACCAACACACATCTTGACATATCTCCCACATTGATCGCAGTGCCTCCAGAAACGGCATTCAAGGAGCCAGGAACTTTTCTCCCTACACTGTCCATTGAGTTGTCCTCAAAACCAATATACATCCTGCTATATCTCCCACATGGAAAGTGCCAGGAGGGAAAAGTGAGGATTATGTTTAGACTTTCTCGGAACTGCTTCAAATCAACTAGATATCTTTGTGCTGTAAATCTCCCAACAGCCAAATGTAAAAGCAGCAAACATCTCGCTGTATGTCCCACATCCAAAGCGCCAAGAGAGAGCTTGCTCTCCCTGTCTTTGAGTACTGTTTTCAGTGTCCCGGTTACCTCTTTGCTAACATTCTCTTCAGAGCTGCAGTGAAACCAGGAACCACGTGGAGAAGGCACCCACACTGAAAGTGCCTGGAGGGAACAGTGGGGCTTCTTCTCAGTGTCTCTGACATAGGGTTTCACTGTCCCGGCAAAGTCTCTGCTAACACCCTGCAGAGCGCAGTGCCCAATATACAGAAACGTCTTGCGGTATCTCCTACAGGGAAAGTGCCAGGAGGGAATTGTCGATCTTGTTCTCACTGTCTCTGAGAATTGCTCTGATTATCCGTGCGACCTCTTTGCTAAGACTCTCCAGAGAGACGTCCTCAAAACCAACACACATCTTGACATATCTCCCACATTGATCGCAGTGACTCCAGGAACGGCATTCAAGGAGCCAGGAACTTTTCTCCCTACACTGTCCATTGAGTTGTCCTCAAAACCAATATACATCCTGCTATATCTCCCACATGGAAAATGCCAGGAGGGAGAAGTGGGGATTATGTTTAGACTTTCTCGGAACTGCTTCAAATCAACTAGATATCTTTGTGCTGTAAATCTCCCAACAGCCAAATGGAAAAGCAGCAAACATCTCGCTGTATGTCCCACATCCAAAGCGCCAAGAGAGAGCTTGCTCTCCCTGTCTTTGAGTACTGTTTTCAGTGTCCCGGTTACCTCTTTGCTAACATTCTCTTCAGAGCTGCAGTGAAACCAGGAACCACGTGGAGAAGGCACCCACACTGAAAGTGCCTGGAAGGAACACTGGGGCTTCTTCTCAGTGTCTCTGACATAGGGTTTCACTGTCCCGGCAAAGTCTCTGCTAACACCCTGCAGAGCGCAGTGCCCAATATACAGAAACGTCTTGCGGTATCTCCTACAGGGAAAGTGCCAGGAGGGAATTGTAGATCTTGTTCTCAGTGTCTCTGAGAATTGCTCTGATTATCCATGTGACCTCTTTGCTAAGACTCTCCAGAGAGACGTCCTCAAAACCAACACACATCTTGACATATCTCCCACATTGATCGCAGTGCCTCCAGGAACGGCATTCAAGGAGCCAGGAACTTTTCTCCCTACACTGTCCATTGAGTTGTCCTCAAAACCAATATACATCCTGCTATATCTCCCACATGGAAAATGCCAGGAGGGAGAAGTGGGGATTATGTTTACACTTGATCGGAACTGCTTCAAATCAACTAGATATCTTTGTGCTGTAAATCTCCCAACAGCCAAATGTAAAAGCAGCAAACATCTCGCTGTATGTCCCACATCCAAAGCGCCAAGAGAGAGCTTGCTCTCCCTGTCTTTGAGTACTGTTTTCAGTGTCCCGGTTACCTCTTTGCTAACATTCTCTTCAGAGCTGCAGTGAAACCAGGAACCACGTGGAGAAGGCACCCACACTGAAAGTGCCTGGAGGGAACATTGGGGCTTCTTCTCAGTGTCTCTGACATAGGGTTTCACTGTCCCGGCAAAGTCTCTGCTAACACCCTGCAGAGCGCAGTGCCCAATATACAGAAACGTCTTGCGGTATCTCCTACAGGGAAAGTGCCAGGAGGGAATTGTAGATCTTGTTCTCAGTGTCTCTGAGAATTGCTCTGATTATCCATGTGACCTCTTTGCTAAGACTCTCCAGAGAGACGTCCTCAAAACCAACACACATCTTGACATATCTCCCACATTGATCGCAGTGCCTCCAGAAACGGCATTCAAGGAGCCAGGAACTTTTCTCCCTACACTGTCCATTGAGTTGTCCTCAAAACCAATATACATCCTGCTATATCTCCCACATGGAAAGTGCCAGGAGGGAAAAGTGAGGATTATGTTTAGACTTTCTCGGAACTGCTTCAAATCAACTAGATATCTTTGTGCTGTAAATCTCCCAACAGCCAAATGTAAAAGCAGCAAACATCTCGCTGTATGTCCCACATCCAAAGCGCCAAGAGAGAGCTTGCTCTCCCTGTCTTTGAGTACTGTTTTCAGTGTCCCGGTTACCTCTTTGCTAACATTCTCTTCAGAGCTGCAGTGAAACCAGGAACCACGTGGAGAAGGCACCCACACTGAAAGTGCCTGGAAGGAACATTGGGGCTTCTTCTCAGTGTCTCTGACATAGGGTTTCACTGTCCCGGCAAAGTCTCTGCTAACACCCTGCAGAGCGCAGTGCCCAATATACAGAAACGTCTTGCGGTATCTCCTACAGGGAAAGTGCCAGGAGGGAATTGTAGATCTTGTTCTCAGTGTCTCTGAGAATTGCTCTGATTATCCATGTGACCTCTTTGCTAAGACTCTCCAGAGAGACGTCCTCAAAACCAACACACATCTTGACATATCTCCCACATTGATCGCAGTGCCTCCAGAAACGGCATTCAAGGAGCCAGGAACTTTTCTCCCTACACTGTCCATTGAGTTGTCCTCAAAACCAATATACATCCTGCTATATCTCCCACATGGAAAGTGCCAGGAGGGAAAAGTGAGGATTATGTTTAGACTTTCTCGGAACTGCTTCAAATCAACTAGATATCTTTGTGCTGTAAATCTCCCAACAGCCAAATGTAAAAGCAGCAAACATCTCGCTGTATGTCCCACATCCAAAGCGCCAAGAGAGAGCTTGCTCTCCCTGTCTTTGAGTACTGTTTTCAGTGTCCCGGTTACCTCTTTGCTAACATTCTCTTCAGAGCTGCAGTGAAACCAGGAACCACGTGGAGAAGGCACCCACACTGAAAGTGCCTGGAGGGAACACTGGGGCTTCTTCTCAGTGTCTCTGACATAGGGTTTCACTGTCCCGGGAAAGTCTCTGCTAACACCCTGCAGAGCGCAGTGCCCAATATACAGAAACGTCTTGCGGTATCTCCTACAGGGAAAGTGCCAGGAGGGAATTGTAGATCTTGTTCTCAGTGTCTCTGAGAATTGCTCTGATTATCCATGTGACCTCTTTGCTAAGACTCTCCAGAGAGACGTCCTCAAAACCAACACACATCTTGACATATCTCCCACATTGATCGCAGTGCCTCCAGGAACGGCATTCAAGGAGCCAGGAACTTTTCTCCCTACACTGTCCATTGAGTTGTCCTCAAAACCAATATACATCCTGCTATATCTCCCACATGGAAAATGCCAGGAGGGAGAAGTGGGGATTATGTTTACACTTGATCGGAACTGCTTCAAATCAACTAGATATCTTTGTGCTGTAAATCTCCCAACAGCCAAATGTAAAAGCAGCAAACATCTCGCTGTATGTCCCACATCCAAAGCGCCAAGAGAGAGCTTGCTCTCCCTGTCTTTGAGTACTGTTTTCAGTGTCCCGGTTACCTCTTTGCTAACATTCTCTTCAGAGCTGCAGTGAAACCAGGAACCACGTGGAGAAGGCACCCACACTGAAAGTGCCTGGAAGGAACATTGGGGCTTCTTCTCAGTGTCTCTGACATAGGGTTTCACTGTCCCGGCAAAGTCTCTGCTAACACCCTGCAGAGCGCAGTGCCCAATATACAGAAACGTATTGCGGTATCTCCTACAGGGAAAGTGCCAGGAGGGAATTGTAGATCTTGTTCTCAGTGTCTCTGAGAATTGCTCTGATTATCCATGTGACCTCTTTGCTAAGACTCTCCAGAGAGACGTCCTCAAAACCAACACACATCTTGACATATCTCCCACATTGATCGCAGTGCCTCCAGAAACGGCATTCAAGGAGCCAGGAACTTTTCTCCCTACACTGTCCATTGAGTTGTCCTCAAAACCAATAGACATCCTGCTATATCTCCCACATGGAAAGTGCCAGGAGGGAAAAGTGAGGATTATGTTTAGACTTTCTCGGAACTGCTTCAAATCAACTAGATATCTTTGTGCTGTAAATCTCCCAACAGCCAAATGTAAAAGCAGCAAACATCTCGCTGTATGTCCCACATCCAAAGCGCCAAGAGAGAGCTTGCTCTCCCTGTCTTTGAGTACTGTTTTCAGTGTCCCGGTTACCTCTTTGCTAACATTCTCTTCAGAGCTGCAGTGAAACCAGGAACCACGTGGAGAAGGCACCCACACTGAAAGTGCCTGGAGGGAACATTGGGGCTTCTTCTCAGTGTCTCTGACATAGGGTTTCACTGTCCCGGCAAAGTCTCTGCTAACACCCTGCAGAGCGCAGTGCCCAATATACAGAAACGTCTTGCGGTATCTCCTACAGGGAAAGTGCCAGGAGGGAATTGTCGATCTTGTTCTCAGTGTCTCTGAGAATTGCTCTGATTATCCGTGCGACCTCTTTGCTAAGACTCTCCAGAGAGACGTCCTCAAAACCAACACACATCTTGACATATCTCCCACATTGATCGCAGTGTCTCCAGGAACGGCATTCAAGGAGCCAGGAACTTTTCTCCCTACACTGTCCATTGAGTTGTCCTCAAAACCAATAGACATCCTGCTATATCTCCCACATGGAAAGTGCCAGGAGGGAAAAGTGAGGATTATGCTTAGACTTTCTCGGAACTGCTTCAAATCAACTAGATATCTTTGTGCTGTAAATCTCCCAACAGCCAAAAGCAAAAGCAGCAAACATCTCGCTGTATGTCCTACATCCAAAGCGCCAAGAGAGAGCTTGCTCTCCCTGTCTTTGAGTACTGTTTTCAGTGTCCCGGTTACCTCTTTGCTAACATTCTCTTCAGAGCTGCAGTGAAACCAGGAACCACGTGGAGAAGGCACCCACACTGAAAGTGCCTGGAGGGAACATTGGGGCTTCTTCTCAGTGTCTCTGACATAGGGTTTCACTGTCCCGGCAAAGTCTCTGCTAACACCCTGCAGAGCGCAGTGCCCAATATACAGAAACGTCTTGCGGTATCTCCTACAGGGAAAGTGCCAGGAGGGAATTGTCGATCTTGTTCTCAGTGTCTCTGAGAATTGCTCTGATTATCCGTGCGACCTCTTTGCTAAGACTCTCCAGAGAGACGTCCTCAAAACCAACACACATCTTGACATATCTCCCACATTGATCGCAGTGTCTCCAGGAACGGCATTCAAGGAGCCAGGAACTTTTCTCCCTACACTGTCCATTGAGTTGTCCTCAAAACCAATATACATCCTGCTATATCTCCCACATGGAAAGTGCCAGGAGGGAAAAGTGAGGATTATGTTTAGACTTTCTCGGAACTGCTTCAAATCAACTAGATATCTTTGTGCTGTAAATCTCCCAACAGCCAAATGTAAAAGCAGCAAACATCTCGCTGTATGTCCCACATCCAAAGCGCCAAGAGAGAGCTTGCTCTCCCTGTCTTTGAGTACTGTTTTCAGTGTCCCGGTTACCTCTTTGCTAACATTCTCTTCAGAGCTGCAGTGAAACCAGGAACCACGTGGAGAAGGCACCCACACTGAAAGTGCCTGGAGGGAACAGTGGGGCTTCTTCTCAGTGTCTCTGACATAGGGTTTCACTGTCCCGGCAAAGTCTCTGCTAACACCCTGCAGAGCGCAGTGCCCAATATACAGAAACGTCTTGCGGTATCTCCTACAGGGAAAGTGCCAGGAGGGAATTGTCGATCTTGTTCTCACTGTCTCTGAGAATTGCTCTGATTATCCATGTGACCTCTTTGCTAAGACTCTCCAGAGAGACGTCCTCAAAACCAACACACATCTTGACATATCTCCCACATTGATCGCAGTGCCTCCAGAAACGGCATTCAAGGAGCCAGGAACTTTTCTCCCTACACTGTCCATTGAGTTGTCCTCAAAACCAATATACATCCTGCTATATCTCCCACATGGAAAGTGCCAGGAGGGAAAAGTGAGGATTATGTTTAGACTTTCTCGGAACTGCTTCAAATCAACTAGATATCTTTGTGCTGTAAATCTCCCAACAGCCAAATGGAAAAGCAGCAAACATCTCGCTGTATGTCCCACATCCAAAGCGCCAAGAGAGAGCTTGCTCTCCCTGTCTTTGAGTACTGTTTTCAGTGTCCCGGTTACCTCTTTGCTAACATTCTCTTCAGAGCTGCAGTGAAACCAGGAACCACGTGGAGAAGGCACCCACACTGAAAGTGCCTGGAAGGAACACTGGGGCTTCTTCTCAGTGTCTCTGACATAGGGTTTCACTGTCCCGGCAAAGTCTCTGCTAACACCCTGCAGAGCGCAGTGCCCAATATACAGAAACGTCTTGCGGTATCTCCTACAGGGAAAGTGCCAGGAGGGAATTGTCGATCTTGTTCTCAGTGTCTCTGAGAATTGCTCTGATTATCCGTGCGACCTCTTTGCTAAGACTCTCCAGAGAGACGTCCTCAAAACCAACACACATCTTGACATATCTCCCACATTGATCGCAGTGCCTCCAGAAACGGCATTCAAGGAGCCAGGAACTTTTCTCCCTACACTGTCCATTGAGTTGTCCTCAAAACCAATATACATCCTGCTATATCTCCCACATGGAAAGTGCCAGGAGGGAGAAGTGGGGATTATGTTTAGACTTTCTCGGAACTGCTTCAAATCAACTAGATATCTTTGTGCTGTAAATCTCCCAACAGCCAAATGTAAAAGCAGCAAACATCTCGCTGTATGTCCCACATCCAAAGCGCCAAGAGAGAGCTTGCTCTCCCTGTCTTTGAGTACTGTTTTCACTGTCCCGGTTACCTCTTTGCTAACATTCTCTTCAGAGCTGCAGTGAAACCAGGAACCACGTGGAGAAGGCACCCACACTGAAAGTGCCTGGAGGGAACATTGGGGCTTCTTCTCAGTGTCTCTGACATAGGGTTTCACTGTCCCGGCAAAGTCTCTGCTAACACCCTGCAGAGCGCAGTGCCCAATATACAGAAACGTCTTGCGGTATCTCCTACAGGGAAAGTGCCAGGAGGGAATTGTCGATCTTGTTCTCAGTGTCTCTGAGAATTGCTCTGATTATCCGTGCGACCTCTTTGCTAAGACTCTCCAGAGAGACGTCCTCAAAACCAACACACATCTTGACATATCTCCCACATTGATCGCAGTGTCTCCAGGAACGGCATTCAAGGAGCCAGGAACTTTTCTCCCTACACTGTCCATTGAGTTGTCCTCAAAACCAATATACATCCTGCTATATCTCCCACATGGAAAGTGCCAGGAGGGAAAAGTGAGGATTATGTTTAGACTTTCTCGGAACTGCTTCAAATCAACTAGATATCTTTGTGCTGTAAATCTCCCAACAGCCAAATGTAAAAGCAGCAAACATCTCGCTGTATGTCCCACATCCAAAGCGCCAAGAGAGAGCTTGCTCTCCCTGTCTTTGAGTACTGTTTTCAGTGTCCCGGTTACCTCTTTGCTAACATTCTCTTCAGAGCTGCAGTGAAACCAGGAACCACGTGGAGAAGGCACCCACACTGAAAGTGCCTGGAGGGAACAGTGGGGCTTCTTCTCAGTGTCTCTGACATAGGGTTTCACTGTCCCGGCAAAGTCTCTGCTAACACCCTGCAGAGCGCAGTGCCCAATATACAGAAACGTATTGCGGTATCTCCTACAGGGAAAGTGCCAGGAGGGAATTGTCGATCTTGTTCTCACTGTCTCTGAGAATTGCTCTGATTATCCGTGCGACCTCTTTGCTAAGACTCTCCAGAGAGACGTCCTCAAAACCAACACACATCTTGACATATCTCCCACATTGATCGCAGTGACTCCAGGAACGGCATTCAAGGAGCCAGGAACTTTTCTCCCTACACTGTCCATTGAGTTGTCCTCAAAACCAATATACATCCTGCTATATCTCCCACATGGAAAATGCCAGGAGGGAGAAGTGGGGATTATGTTTACACTTGATCGGAACTGCTTCAAATCAACTAGATATCTTTGTGCTGTAAATCTCCCAACAGCCAAATGTAAAAGCAGCAAACATCTCGCTGTATGTCCCACATCCAAAGCGCCAAGAGAGAGCTTGCTCTCCCTGTCTTTGAGTACTGTTTTCAGTGTCCCGGTTACCTCTTTGCTAACATTCTCTTCAGAGCTGCAGTGAAACCAGGAACCACGTGGAGAAGGCACCCACACTGAAAGTGCCTGGAAGGAACATTGGGGCTTCTTCTCAGTGTCTCTGACATAGGGTTTCACTGTCCCGGCAAAGTCTCTGCTAACACCCTGCAGAGCGCAGTGCCCAATATACAGAAACGTATTGCGGTATCTCCTACAGGGAAAGTGCCAGGAGGGAATTGTAGATCTTGTTCTCAGTGTCTCTGAGAATTGCTCTGATTATCCATGTGACCTCTTTGCTAAGACTCTCCAGAGAGACGTCCTCAAAACCAACACACATCTTGACATATCTCCCACATTGATCGCAGTGCCTCCAGAAACGGCATTCAAGGAGCCAGGAACTTTTCTCCCTACACTGTCCATTGAGTTGTCCTCAAAACCAATATACATCCTGCTATATCTCCCACATGGAAAGTGCCAGGAGGGAAAAGTGAGGATTATGTTTAGACTTTCTCGGAACTGCTTCAAATCAACTAGATATCTTTGTGCTGTAAATCTCCCAACAGCCAAATGTAAAAGCAGCAAACATCTCGCTGTATGTCCCACATCCAAAGCGCCAAGAGAGAGCTTGCTCTCCCTGTCTTTGAGTACTGTTTTCAGTGTCCCGGTTACCTCTTTGCTAACATTCTCTTCAGAGCTGCAGTGAAACCAGGAACCACGTGGAGAAGGCACCCACACTGAAAGTGCCTGGAGGGAACATTGGGGCTTCTTCTCAGTGTCTCTGACATAGGGTTTCACTGTCCCGGCAAAGTCTCTGCTAACACCCTGCAGAGCGCAGTGCCCAATATACAGAAACGTCTTGCGGTATCTCCTACAGGGAAAGTGCCAGGAGGGAATTGTCGATCTTGTTCTCAGTGTCTCTGAGAATTGCTCTGATTATCCGTGCGACCTCTTTGCTAAGACTCTCCAGAGAGACGTCCTCAAAACCAACACACATCTTGACATATCTCCCACATTGATCGCAGTGTCTCCAGGAACGGCATTCAAGGAGCCAGGAACTTTTCTCCCTACACTGTCCATTGAGTTGTCCTCAAAACCAATAGACATCCTGCTATATCTCCCACATGGAAAGTGCCAGGAGGGAAAAGTGAGGATTATGCTTAGACTTTCTCGGAACTGCTTCAAATCAACTAGATATCTTTGTGCTGTAAATCTCCCAACAGCCAAAAGCAAAAGCAGCAAACATCTCGCTGTATGTCCTACATCCAAAGCGCCAAGAGAGAGCTTGCTCTCCCTGTCTTTGAGTACTGTTTTCAGTGTCCCGGTTACCTCTTTGCTAACATTCTCTTCAGAGCTGCAGTGAAACCAGGAACCACGTGGAGAAGGCACCCACACTGAAAGTGCCTGGAGGGAACATTGGGGCTTCTTCTCAGTGTCTCTGACATAGGGTTTCACTGTCCCGGCAAAGTCTCTGCTAACACCCTGCAGAGCGCAGTGCCCAATATACAGAAACGTCTTGCGGTATCTCCTACAGGGAAAGTGCCAGGAGGGAATTGTCGATCTTGTTCTCAGTGTCTCTGAGAATTGCTCTGATTATCCGTGCGACCTCTTTGCTAAGACTCTCCAGAGAGACGTCCTCAAAACCAACACACATCTTGACATATCTCCCACATTGATCGCAGTGTCTCCAGGAACGGCATTCAAGGAGCCAGGAACTTTTCTCCCTACACTGTCCATTGAGTTGTCCTCAAAACCAATATACATCCTGCTATATCTCCCACATGGAAAGTGCCAGGAGGGAAAAGTGAGGATTATGTTTAGACTTTCTCGGAACTGCTTCAAATCAACTAGATATCTTTGTGCTGTAAATCTCCCAACAGCCAAATGTAAAAGCAGCAAACATCTCGCTGTATGTCCCACATCCAAAGCGCCAAGAGAGAGCTTGCTCTCCCTGTCTTTGAGTACTGTTTTCAGTGTCCCGGTTACCTCTTTGCTAACATTCTCTTCAGAGCTGCAGTGAAACCAGGAACCACGTGGAGAAGGCACCCACACTGAAAGTGCCTGGAGGGAACAGTGGGGCTTCTTCTCAGTGTCTCTGACATAGGGTTTCACTGTCCCGGCAAAGTCTCTGCTAACACCCTGCAGAGCGCAGTGCCCAATATACAGAAACGTCTTGCGGTATCTCCTACAGGGAAAGTGCCAGGAGGGAATTGTCGATCTTGTTCTCACTGTCTCTGAGAATTGCTCTGATTATCCATGTGACCTCTTTGCTAAGACTCTCCAGAGAGACGTCCTCAAAACCAACACACATCTTGACATATCTCCCACATTGATCGCAGTGCCTCCAGAAACGGCATTCAAGGAGCCAGGAACTTTTCTCCCTACACTGTCCATTGAGTTGTCCTCAAAACCAATATACATCCTGCTATATCTCCCACATGGAAAGTGCCAGGAGGGAAAAGTGAGGATTATGTTTAGACTTTCTCGGAACTGCTTCAAATCAACTAGATATCTTTGTGCTGTAAATCTCCCAACAGCCAAATGGAAAAGCAGCAAACATCTCGCTGTATGTCCCACATCCAAAGCGCCAAGAGAGAGCTTGCTCTCCCTGTCTTTGAGTACTGTTTTCAGTGTCCCGGTTACCTCTTTGCTAACATTCTCTTCAGAGCTGCAGTGAAACCAGGAACCACGTGGAGAAGGCACCCACACTGAAAGTGCCTGGAAGGAACACTGGGGCTTCTTCTCAGTGTCTCTGACATAGGGTTTCACTGTCCCGGCAAAGTCTCTGCTAACACCCTGCAGAGCGCAGTGCCCAATATACAGAAACGTCTTGCGGTATCTCCTACAGGGAAAGTGCCAGGAGGGAATTGTAGATCTTGTTCTCAGTGTCTCTGAGAATTGCTCTGATTATCCATGTGACCTCTTTGCTAAGACTCTCCAGAGAGACGTCCTCAAAACCAACACACATCTTGACATATCTCCCACATTGATCGCAGTGCCTCCAGGAACGGCATTCAAGGAGCCAGGAACTTTTCTCCCTACACTGTCCATTGAGTTGTCCTCAAAACCAATATACATCCTGCTATATCTCCCACATGGAAAATGCCAGGAGGGAGAAGTGGGGATTATGTTTACACTTGATCGGAACTGCTTCAAATCAACTAGATATCTTTGTGCTGTAAATCTCCCAACAGCCAAATGTAAAAGCAGCAAACATCTCGCTGTATGTCCCACATCCAAAGCGCCAAGAGAGAGCTTGCTCTCCCTGTCTTTGAGTACTGTTTTCAGTGTCCCGGTTACCTCTTTGCTAACATTCTCTTCAGAGCTGCAGTGAAACCAGGAACCACGTGGAGAAGGCACCCACACTGAAAGTGCCTGGAGGGAACATTGGGGCTTCTTCTCAGTGTCTCTGACATAGGGTTTCACTGTCCCGGCAAAGTCTCTGCTAACACCCTGCAGAGCGCAGTGCCCAATATACAGAAACGTCTTGCGGTATCTCCTACAGGGAAAGTGCCAGGAGGGAATTGTAGATCTTGTTCTCAGTGTCTCTGAGAATTGCTCTGATTATCCATGTGACCTCTTTGCTAAGACTCTCCAGAGAGACGTCCTCAAAACCAACACACATCTTGACATATCTCCCACATTGATCGCAGTGCCTCCAGAAACGGCATTCAAGGAGCCAGGAACTTTTCTCCCTACACTGTCCATTGAGTTGTCCTCAAAACCAATATACATCCTGCTATATCTCCCACATGGAAAGTGCCAGGAGGGAAAAGTGAGGATTATGTTTAGACTTTCTCGGAACTGCTTCAAATCAACTAGATATCTTTGTGCTGTAAATCTCCCAACAGCCAAATGTAAAAGCAGCAAACATCTCGCTGTATGTCCCACATCCAAAGCGCCAAGAGAGAGCTTGCTCTCCCTGTCTTTGAGTACTGTTTTCAGTGTCCCGGTTACCTCTTTGCTAACATTCTCTTCAGAGCTGCAGTGAAACCAGGAACCACGTGGAGAAGGCACCCACACTGAAAGTGCCTGGAAGGAACATTGGGGCTTCTTCTCAGTGTCTCTGACATAGGGTTTCACTGTCCCGGCAAAGTCTCTGCTAACACCCTGCAGAGCGCAGTGCCCAATATACAGAAACGTCTTGCGGTATCTCCTACAGGGAAAGTGCCAGGAGGGAATTGTAGATCTTGTTCTCAGTGTCTCTGAGAATTGCTCTGATTATCCATGTGACCTCTTTGCTAAGACTCTCCAGAGAGACGTCCTCAAAACCAACACACATCTTGACATATCTCCCACATTGATCGCAGTGCCTCCAGAAACGGCATTCAAGGAGCCAGGAACTTTTCTCCCTACACTGTCCATTGAGTTGTCCTCAAAACCAATATACATCCTGCTATATCTCCCACATGGAAAGTGCCAGGAGGGAAAAGTGAGGATTATGTTTAGACTTTCTCGGAACTGCTTCAAATCAACTAGATATCTTTGTGCTGTAAATCTCCCAACAGCCAAATGTAAAAGCAGCAAACATCTCGCTGTATGTCCCACATCCAAAGCGCCAAGAGAGAGCTTGCTCTCCCTGTCTTTGAGTACTGTTTTCAGTGTCCCGGTTACCTCTTTGCTAACATTCTCTTCAGAGCTGCAGTGAAACCAGGAACCACGTGGAGAAGGCACCCACACTGAAAGTGCCTGGAGGGAACACTGGGGCTTCTTCTCAGTGTCTCTGACATAGGGTTTCACTGTCCCGGGAAAGTCTCTGCTAACACCCTGCAGAGCGCAGTGCCCAATATACAGAAACGTCTTGCGGTATCTCCTACAGGGAAAGTGCCAGGAGGGAATTGTAGATCTTGTTCTCAGTGTCTCTGAGAATTGCTCTGATTATCCATGTGACCTCTTTGCTAAGACTCTCCAGAGAGACGTCCTCAAAACCAACACACATCTTGACATATCTCCCACATTGATCGCAGTGCCTCCAGGAACGGCATTCAAGGAGCCAGGAACTTTTCTCCCTACACTGTCCATTGAGTTGTCCTCAAAACCAATATACATCCTGCTATATCTCCCACATGGAAAATGCCAGGAGGGAGAAGTGAGGATTATGTTTACACTTGATCGGAACTGCTTCAAATCAACTAGATATCTTTGTGCTGTAAATCTCCCAACAGCCAAATGTAAAAGCAGCAAACATCTCGCTGTATGTCCCACATCCAAAGCGCCAAGAGAGAGCTTGCTCTCCCTGTCTTTGAGTACTGTTTTCAGTGTCCCGGTTACCTCTTTTCTAACATTCTCTTCAGAGCTGCAGTGAAACCAGGAACCACGTGGAGAAGGCACCCACACTGAAAGTGCCTGGAGGGAACATTGGGGCTTCTTCTCAGTGTCTCTGACATAGGGTTTCACTGTCCCGGCAAAGTCTCTGCTAACACCCTGCAGAGCGCAGTGCCCAATATACAGAAACGTCTTGCGGTATCTCCTACAGGGAAAGTGCCAGGAGGGAATTGTAAATCTTGTTCTCAGTGTCTCTGAGAATTGCTCTGATTATCCATGTGACCTCTTTGCTAAGACTCTCCAGAGAGACGTCCTCAAAACCAACACACATCTTGACATATCTCCCACATTGATCGCAGTGCCTCCAGAAACGGCATTCAAGGAGCCAGGAACTTTTCTCCCTACACTGTCCATTGAGTTGTCCTCAAAACCAATAGACATCCTGCTATATCTCCCACATGGAAAGTGCCAGGAGGGAAAAGTGAGGATTATGTTTAGACTTTCTCGGAACTGCTTCAAATCAACTAGATATCTTTGTGCTGTAAATCTCCCAACAGCCAAATGTAAAAGCAGCAAACATCTCGCTGTATGTCCCACATCCAAAGCGCCAAGAGAGAGCTTGCTCTCCCTGTCTTTGAGTACTGTTTTCAGTGTCCCGGTTACCTCTTTGCTAACATTCTCTTCAGAGCTGCAGTGAAACCAGGAACCACGTGGAGAAGGCACCCACACTGAAAGTGCCTGGAGGGAACACTGGGGCTTCTTCTCAGTGTCTCTGACATAGGGTTTCACTGTCCCGGCAAAGTCTCTGCTAACACCCTGCAGAGCGCAGTGCCCAATATACAGAAACGTCTTGCGGTATCTCCTACAGGGAAAGTGCCAGGAGGGAATTGTAGATCTTGTTCTCAGTGTCTCTGAGAATTGCTCTGATTATCCATGTGACCTCTTTGCTAAGACTCTCCAGAGAGACGTCCTCAAAACCAACACACATCTTGACATATCTCCCACATTGATCGCAGTGCCTCCAGGAACGGCATTCAAGGAGCCAGGAACTTTTCTCCCTACACTGTCCATTGAGTTGTCCTCAAAACCAATATACATCCTGCTATATCTCCCACATGGAAAATGCCAGGAGGGAGAAGTGGGGATTATGTTTACACTTGATCGGAACTGCTTCAAATCAACTAGATATCTTTGTGCTGTAAATCTCCCAACAGCCAAATGTAAAAGCAGCAAACATCTCGCTGTATGTCCCACATCCAAAGCGCCAAGAGAGAGCTTGCTCTCCCTGTCTTTGAGTACTGTTTTCAGTGTCCCGGTTACCTCTTTGCTAACATTCTCTTCAGAGCTGCAGTGAAACCAGGAACCACGTGGAGAAGGCACCCACACTGAAAGTGCCTGGAAGGAACATTGGGGCTTCTTCTCAGTGTCTCTGACATAGGGTTTCACTGTCCCGGCAAAGTCTCTGCTAACACCCTGCAGAGCGCAGTGCCCAATATACAGAAACGTATTGCGGTATCTCCTACAGGGAAAGTGCCAGGAGGGAATTGTAGATCTTGTTCTCAGTGTCTCTGAGAATTGCTCTGATTATCCATGTGACCTCTTTGCTAAGACTCTCCAGAGAGACGTCCTCAAAACCAACACACATCTTGACATATCTCCCACATTGATCGCAGTGCCTCCAGAAACGGCATTCAAGGAGCCAGGAACTTTTCTCCCTACACTGTCCATTGAGTTGTCCTCAAAACCAATATACATCCTGCTATATCTCCCACATGGAAAGTGCCAGGAGGGAAAAGTGAGGATTATGTTTAGACTTTCTCGGAACTGCTTCAAATCAACTAGATATCTTTGTGCTGTAAATCTCCCAACAGCCAAATGTAAAAGCAGCAAACATCTCGCTGTATGTCCCACATCCAAAGCGCCAAGAGAGAGCTTGCTCTCCCTGTCTTTGAGTACTGTTTTCAGTGTCCCGGTTACCTCTTTGCTAACATTCTCTTCAGAGCTGCAGTGAAACCAGGAACCACGTGGAGAAGGCACCCACACTGAAAGTGCCTGGAGGGAACATTGGGGCTTCTTCTCAGTGTCTCTGACATAGGGTTTCACTGTCCCGGCAAAGTCTCTGCTAACACCCTGCAGAGCGCAGTGCCCAATATACAGAAACGTCTTGCGGTATCTCCTACAGGGAAAGTGCCAGGAGGGAATTGTCGATCTTGTTCTCAGTGTCTCTGAGAATTGCTCTGATTATCCGTGCGACCTCTTTGCTAAGACTCTCCAGAGAGACGTCCTCAAAACCAACACACATCTTGACATATCTCCCACATTGATCGCAGTGTCTCCAGGAACGGCATTCAAGGAGCCAGGAACTTTTCTCCCTACACTGTCCATTGAGTTGTCCTCAAAACCAATAGACATCCTGCTATATCTCCCACATGGAAAGTGCCAGGAGGGAGAAGTGGGGATTATGTTTAGACTTTCTCGGAACTGCTTCAAATCAACTAGATATCTTTGTGCTGTAAATCTCCCAACAGCCAAATGTAAAAGCAGCAAACATCTCGCTGTATGTCCCACATCCAAAGCGCCAAGAGAGAGCTTGCTCTCCCTGTCTTTGAGTACTGTTTTCAGTGTCCCGGTTACCTCTTTGCTAACATTCTCTTCAGAGCTGCAGTGAAACCAGGAACCACGTGGAGAAGGCACCCACACTGAAAGTGCCTGGAAGGAACATTGGGGCTTCTTCTCAGTGTCTCTGACATAGGGTTTCACTGTCCCGGCAAAGTCTCTGCTAACACCCTGCAGAGCGCAGTGCCCAATATACAGAAACGTCTTGCGGTATCTCCTACAGGGAAAGTGCCAGGAGGGAATTGTCGATCTTGTTCTCAGTGTCTCTGAGAATTGCTCTGATTATCCGTGCGACCTCTTTGCTAAGACTCTCCAGAGAGACGTCCTCAAAACCAACACACATCTTGACATATCTCCCACATTGATCGCAGTGTCTCCAGGAACGTCATTCAAGGAGCCAGGAACTTTTCTCCCTACACTGTCCATTGAGTTGTCCTCAAAACCAATATACATCCTGCTATATCTCCCACATGGAAAGTGCCAGGAGGGAAAAGTGAGGATTATGCTTAGACTTTCTCGGAACTGCTTCAAATCAACTAGATATCTTTGTGCTGTAAATCTCCCAACAGCCAAAAGCAAAAGCAGCAAACATCTCGCTGTATGTCCTACATCCAAAGTGCCAAGAGAGAGCTTGCTCTCCCTGTCTTTGAGTACTGTTTTCAGTGTCCCGGTTACCTCTTTGCTAACATTCTCTTCAGAGCTGCAGTGAAACCAGGAACCACGTGGAGAAGGCACCCACACTGAAAGTGCCTGGAGGGAACATTGGGGCTTCTTCTCAGTGTCTCTGACATAGGGTTTCACTGTCCCGGCAAAGTCTCTGCTAACACCCTGCAGAGCGCAGTGCCCAATATACAGAAACGTCTTGCGGTATCTCCTACAGGGAAAGTGCCAGGAGGGAATTGTAGATCTTGTTCTCAGTGTCTCTGAGAATTGCTCTGATTATCCATGTGACCTCTTTGCTAAGACTCTCCAGAGAGACGTCCTCAAAACCAACACACATCTTGACATATCTCCCACATTGATCGCAGTGCCTCCAGAAACGGCATTCAAGGAGCCAGGAACTTTTCTCCCTACACTGTCCATTGAGTTGTCCTCAAAACCAATATACATCCTGCTATATCTCCCACATGGAAAGTGCCAGGAGGGAAAAGTGAGGATTATGTTTAGACTTTCTCGGAACTGCTTCAAATCAACTAGATATCTTTGTGCTGTAAATCTCCCAACAGCCAAATGTAAAAGCAGCAAACATCTCGCTGTATGTCCCACATCCAAAGCGCCAAGAGAGAGCTTGCTCTCCCTGTCTTTGAGTACTGTTTTCAGTGTCCCGGTTACCTCTTTGCTAACATTCTCTTCAGAGCTGCAGTGAAACCAGGAACCACGTGGAGAAGGCACCCACACTGAAAGTGCCTGGAGGGAACATTGGGGCTTCTTCTCAGTGTCTCTGACATAGGGTTTCACTGTCCCGGCACAGTCTCTGCTAACACCCTGCAGAGCGCAGTGCCCAATATACAGAAACGTCTTGCGGTATCTCCTACAGGGAAAGTGCCAGGAGGGAATTGTCGATCTTGTTCTCAGTGTCTCTGAGAATTGCTCTGATTATCCATGTGACCTCTTTGCTAAGACTCTCCAGAGAGACGTCCTCAAAACCAACACACATCTTGACATATCTCCCACATTGATCGCAGTGCCTCCAGAAACGGCATTCAAGGAGCCAGGAACTTTTCTCCCTACACTGTCCATTGAGTTGTCCTCAAAACCAATATACATCCTGCTATATCTCCCACATGGAAAGTGCCAGGAGGGAAAAGTGAGGATTATGCTTAGACTTTCTCAGAACTGCTTCAAATCAACTAGATATCTTTGTGCTGTAAATCTCCCAACAGCCAAATGTAAAAGCAGCAAACATCTCGCTGTATGTCCCACATCCAAAGCGCCAAGAGAGAGCTTGCTCTCCCTGTCTTTGAGTACTGTTTTCAGTGTCCCGGTTATCTCTTTGCTAACATTCTCTTCAGAGCTGCAGTGAAACCAGGAACCACGTGGAGAAGGCACCCACACTGAAAGTGCCTGGAGGGAACACTGGGGCTTCTTCTCAGTGTCTCTGACATAGGGTTTCACTGTCCCGGCAAAGTCTCTGCTAACACCCTGCAGAGCGCAGTGCCCAATATACAGAAACGTCTTGCGGTATCTCCTACAGGGAAAGTGCCAGGAGGGAATTGTAGATCTTGTTCTCAGTGTCTCTGAGAATTGCTCTGATTATCCATGTGACCTCTTTGCTAAGACTCTCCAGAGAGACGTCCTCAAAACCAACACACATCTTGACATATCTCCCACATTGATCGCAGTGACTCCAGGAACGGCATTCAAGGAGCCAGGAACTTTTCTCCCTACACTGTCCATTGAGTTGTCCTCAAAACCAATATACATCCTGCTATATCTCCCACATGGAAAGTGCCAGGAGGGAGAAGTGGGGATTATGTTTAGACTTTCTCGGAACTGCTTCAAATCAACTAGATATCTTTGTGCTGTAAATCTCCCAACAGCCAAATGTAAAAGCAGCAAACATCTCGCTGTATGTCCCACATCCAAAGCGCCAAGAGAGAGCTTGCTCTCCCTGTCTTTGAGTACTGTTTTCACTGTCCCGGTTACCTCTTTGCTAACATTCTCTTCAGAGCTGCAGTGAAACCAGGAACCACGTGGAGAAGGCACCCACACTGAAAGTGCCTGGAGGGAACATTGGGGCTTCTTCTCAGTGTCTCTGACATAGGGTTTCACTGTCCCGGCAAAGTCTCTGCTAACACCCTGCAGAGCGCAGTGCCCAATATACAGAAACGTCTTGCGGTATCTCCTACAGGGAAAGTGCCAGGAGGGAATTGTCGATCTTGTTCTCAGTGTCTCTGAGAATTGCTCTGATTATCCATGTGACCTCTTTGCTAAGACTCTCCAGAGAGACGTCCTCAAAACCAACACACATCTTGACATATCTCCCACATTGATCGCAGTGCCTCCAGAAACGGCATTCAAGGAGCCAGGAACTTTTCTCCCTACACTGTCCATTGAGTTGTCCTCAAAACCAATATACATCCTGCTATATCTCCCACATGGAAAGTGCCAGGAGGGAAAAGTGAGGATTATGCTTAGACTTTCTCAGAACTGCTTCAAATCAACTAGATATCTTTGTGCTGTAAATCTCCCAACAGCCAAATGTAAAAGCAGCAAACATCTCGCTGTATGTCCCACATCCAAAGCGCCAAGAGAGAGCTTGCTCTCCCTGTCTTTGAGTACTGTTTTCAGTGTCCCGGTTACCTCTTTGCTAACATTCTCTTCAGAGCTGCAGTGAAACCAGGAACCACGTGGAGAAGGCACCCACACTGAAAGTGCCTGGAAGGAACATTGGGGCTTCTTCTCAGTGTCTCTGACATAGGGTTTCACTGTCCCGGCAAAGTCTCTGCTAACACCCTGCAGAGCGCAGTGCCCAATATACAGAAACGTCTTGCGGTATCTCCTACAGGGAAAGTGCCAGGAGGGAATTGTCGATCTTGTTCTCAGTGTCTCTGAGAATTGCTCTGATTATCCGTGCGACCTCTTTGCTAAGACTCTCCAGAGAGACGTCCTCAAAACCAACACACATCTTGACATATCTCCCACATTGATCGCAGTGTCTCCAGGAACGGCATTCAAGGAGCCAGGAACTTTTCTCCCTACACTGTCCATTGAGTTGTCCTCAAAACCAATATACATCCTGCTATATCTCCCACATGGAAAGTGCCAGGAGGGAAAAGTGAGGATTATGCTTAGACTTTCTCGGAACTGCTTCAAATCAACTAGATATCTTTGTGCTGTAAATCTCCCAACAGCCAAACGCAAAAGCAGCAAACATCTCGCTGTATGTCCCACATCCAAAGCGCCAAGAGAGAGCTTGCTCTCCCTGTCTTTGAGTACTGTTTTCAGTGTCCCGGTTACCTCTTTGCTAACATTCTCTTCAGAGCTGCAGTGAAACCAGGAACCACGTGGAGAAGGCACCCACACTGAAAGTGCCTGGAGGGAACATTGGGGCTTCTTCTCAGTGTCTCTGACATAGGGTTTCACTGTCCCGGCAAAGTCTCTGCTAACACCCTGCAGAGCGCAGTGCCCAATATACAGAAACGTCTTGCGGTATCTCCTACAGGGAAAGTGCCAGGAGGGAATTGTAGATCTTGTTCTCAGTGTCTCTGAGAATTGCTCTGATTATCCATGTGACCTCTTTGCTAAGACTCTCCAGAGAGACGTCCTCAAAACCAACACACATCTTGACATATCTCCCACATTGATCGCAGTGCCTCCAGAAACGGCATTCAAGGAGCCAGGAACTTTTCTCCCTACACTGTCCATTGAGTTGTCCTCAAAACCAATATACATCCTGCTATATCTCCCACATGGAAAGTGCCAGGAGGGAAAAGTGAGGATTATGTTTAGACTTTCTCAGAACTGCTTCAAATCAACTAGATATCTTTGTGCTGTAAATCTCCCAACAGCCAAATGTAAAAGCAGCAAACATCTCGCTGTATGTCCCACATCCAAAGCGCCAAGAGAGAGCTTGCTCTCCCTGTCTTTGAGTACTGTTTTCAGTGTCCCGGTTACCTCTTTGCTAACATTCTCTTCAGAGCTGCAGTGAAACCAGGAACCACGTGGAGAAGGCACCCACACTGAAAGTGCCTGGAGGGAACATTGGGGCTTCTTCTCAGTGTCTCTGACATAGGGTTTCACTGTCCCGGCACAGTCTCTGCTAACACCCTGCAGAGCGCAGTGCCCAATATACAGAAACGTCTTGCGGTATCTCCTACAGGGAAAGTGCCAGGAGGGAATTGTCGATCTTGTTCTCAGTGTCTCTGAGAATTGCTCTGATTATCCATGTGACCTCTTTGCTAAGACTCTCCAGAGAGACGTCCTCAAAACCAACACACATCTTGACATATCTCCCACATTGATCGCAGTGCCTCCAGAAACGGCATTCAAGGAGCCAGGAACTTTTCTCCCTACACTGTCCATTGAGTTGTCCTCAAAACCAATATACATCCTGCTATATCTCCCACATGGAAAGTGCCAGGAGGGAAAAGTGAGGATTATGCTTAGACTTTCTCAGAACTGCTTCAAATCAACTAGATATCTTTGTGCTGTAAATCTCCCAACAGCCAAATGTAAAAGCAGCAAACATCTCGCTGTATGTCCCACATCCAAAGCGCCAAGAGAGAGCTTGCTCTCCCTGTCTTTGAGTACTGTTTTCAGTGTCCCGGTTATCTCTTTGCTAACATTCTCTTCAGAGCTGCAGTGAAACCAGGAACCACGTGGAGAAGGCACCCACACTGAAAGTGCCTGGAGGGAACAGTGGGGCTTCTTCTCAGTGTCTCTGACATAGGGTTTCACTGTCCCGGCAAAGTCTCTGCTAACACCCTGCAGAGCGCAGTGCCCAATATACAGAAACGTCTTGCGGTATCTCCTACAGGGAAAGTGCCAGGAGGGAATTGTAGATCTTGTTCTCAGTGTCTCTGAGAATTGCTCTGATTATCCATGTGACCTCTTTGCTAAGACTCTCCAGAGAGACGTCCTCAAAACCAACACACATCTTGACATATCTCCCACATTGATCGCAGTGACTCCAGGAACGGCATTCAAGGAGCCAGGAACTTTTCTCCCTACACTGTCCATTGAGTTGTCCTCAAAACCAATAGACATCCTGCTATATCTCCCACATGGAAAGTGCCAGGAGGGAGAAGTGGGGATTATGTTTAGACTTTCTCGGAACTGCTTCAAATCAACTAGATATCTTTGTGCTGTAAATCTCCCAACAGCCAAATGTAAAAGCAGCAAACATCTCGCTGTATGTCCCACATCCAAAGCGCCAAGAGAGAGCTTGCTCTCCCTGTCTTTGAGTACTGTTTTCAGTGTCCCGGTTACCTCTTTGCTAACATTCTCTTCAGAGCTGCAGTGAAACCAGGAACCACGTGGAGAAGGCACCCACACTGAAAGTGCCTGGAGGGAACATTGGGGCTTCTTCTCAGTGTCTCTGACATAGGGTTTCACTGTCCCGGCAAAGTCTCTGCTAACACCCTGCAGAGCGCAGTGCCCAATATACAGAAACGTCTTGCGGTATCTCCTACAGGGAAAGTGCCAGGAGGGAATTGTCGATCTTGTTCTCAGTGTCTCTGAGAATTGCTCTGATTATCCATGTGACCTCTTTGCTAAGACTCTCCAGAGAGACGTCCTCAAAACCAACACACATCTTGACATATCTCCCACATTGATCGCAGTGCCTCCAGAAACGGCATTCAAGGAGCCAGGAACTTTTCTCCCTACACTGTCCATTGAGTTGTCCTCAAAACCAATATACATCCTGCTATATCTCCCACATGGAAAGTGCCAGGAGGGAAAAGTGAGGATTATGCTTAGACTTTCTCAGAACTGCTTCAAATCAACTAGATATCTTTGTGCTGTAAATCTCCCAACAGCCAAATGTAAAAGCAGCAAACATCTCGCTGTATGTCCCACATCCAAAGCGCCAAGAGAGAGCTTGCTCTCCCTGTCTTTGAGTACTGTTTTCAGTGTCCCGGTTATCTCTTTGCTAACATTCTCTTCAGAGCTGCAGTGAAACCAGGAACCACGTGGAGAAGGCACCCACACTGAAAGTGCCTGGAGGGAACAGTGGGGCTTCTTCTCAGTGTCTCTGACATAGGGTTTCACTGTCCCGGCAAAGTCTCTGCTAACACCCTGCAGAGCGCAGTGCCCAATATACAGAAACGTCTTGCGGTATCTCCTACAGGGAAAGTGCCAGGAGGGAATTGTAGATCTTGTTCTCAGTGTCTCTGAGAATTGCTCTGATTATCCATGTGACCTCTTTGCTAAGACTCTCCAGAGAGACGTCCTCAAAACCAACACACATCTTGACATATCTCCCACATTGATCGCAGTGACTCCAGGAACGGCATTCAAGGAGCCAGGAACTTTTCTCCCTACACTGTCCATTGAGTTGTCCTCAAAACCAATATACATCCTGCTATATCTCCCACATGGAAAGTGCCAGGAGGGAGAAGTGGGGATTATGTTTAGACTTTCTCGGAACTGCTTCAAATCAACTAGATATCTTTGTGCTGTAAATCTCCCAACAGCCAAATGTAAAAGCAGCAAACATCTCGCTGTATGTCCCACATCCAAAGCGCCAAGAGAGAGCTTGCTCTCCCTGTCTTTGAGTACTGTTTTCACTGTCCCGGTTACCTCTTTGCTAACATTCTCTTCAGAGCTGCAGTGAAACCAGGAACCACGTGGAGAAGGCACCCACACTGAAAGTGCCTGGAGGGAACATTGGGGCTTCTTCTCAGTGTCTCTGACATAGGGTTTCACTGTCCCGGCAAAGTCTCTGCTAACACCCTGCAGAGCGCAGTGCCCAATATACAGAAACGTCTTGCGGTATCTCCTACAGGGAAAGTGCCAGGAGGGAATTGTAGATCTTGTTCTCAGTGTCTCTGAGAATTGCTCTGATTATCCATGTGACCTCTTTGCTAAGACTCTCCAGAGAGACGTCCTCAAAACCAACACACATCTTGACATATCTCCCACATTGATCGCAGTGCCTCCAGAAACGGCATTCAAGGAGCCAGGAACTTTTCTCCCTACACTGTCCATTGAGTTGTCCTCAAAACCAATATACATCCTGCTATATCTCCCACATGGAAAGTGCCAGGAGGGAAAAGTGAGGATTATGTTTAGACTTTCTCAGAACTGCTTCAAATCAACTAGATATCTTTGTGCTGTAAATCTCCCAACAGCCAAATGTAAAAGCAGCAAACATCTCGCTGTATGTCCCACATCCAAAGCGCCAAGAGAGAGCTTGCTCTCCCTGTCTTTGAGTACTGTTTTCAGTGTCCCGGTTACCTCTTTGCTAACATTCTCTTCAGAGCTGCAGTGAAACCAGGAACCACGTGGAGAAGGCACCCACACTGAAAGTGCCTGGAGGGAACATTGGGGCTTCTTCTCAGTGTCTCTGACATAGGGTTTCACTGTCCCGGCACAGTCTCTGCTAACACCCTGCAGAGCGCAGTGCCCAATATACAGAAACGTCTTGCGGTATCTCCTACAGGGAAAGTGCCAGGAGGGAATTGTCGATCTTGTTCTCAGTGTCTCTGAGAATTGCTCTGATTATCCATGTGACCTCTTTGCTAAGACTCTCCAGAGAGACGTCCTCAAAACCAACACACATCTTGACATATCTCCCACATTGATCGCAGTGCCTCCAGAAACGGCATTCAAGGAGCCAGGAACTTTTCTCCCTACACTGTCCATTGAGTTGTCCTCAAAACCAATATACATCCTGCTATATCTCCCACATGGAAAGTGCCAGGAGGGAAAAGTGAGGATTATGCTTAGACTTTCTCAGAACTGCTTCAAATCAACTAGATATCTTTGTGCTGTAAATCTCCCAACAGCCAAATGTAAAAGCAGCAAACATCTCGCTGTATGTCCCACATCCAAAGCGCCAAGAGAGAGCTTGCTCTCCCTGTCTTTGAGTACTGTTTTCAGTGTCCCGGTTATCTCTTTGCTAACATTCTCTTCAGAGCTGCAGTGAAACCAGGAACCACGTGGAGAAGGCACCCACACTGAAAGTGCCTGGAGGGAACACTGGGGCTTCTTCTCAGTGTCTCTGACATAGGGTTTCACTGTCCCGGCAAAGTCTCTGCTAACACCCTGCAGAGCGCAGTGCCCAATATACAGAAACGTCTTGCGGTATCTCCTACAGGGAAAGTGCCAGGAGGGAATTGTAGATCTTGTTCTCAGTGTCTCTGAGAATTGCTCTGATTATCCATGTGACCTCTTTGCTAAGACTCTCCAGAGAGACGTCCTCAAAACCAACACACATCTTGACATATCTCCCACATTGATCGCAGTGACTCCAGGAACGGCATTCAAGGAGCCAGGAACTTTTCTCCCTACACTGTCCATTGAGTTGTCCTCAAAACCAATATACATCCTGCTATATCTCCCACATGGAAAGTGCCAGGAGGGAGAAGTGGGGATTATGTTTAGACTTTCTCGGAACTGCTTCAAATCAACTAGATATCTTTGTGCTGTAAATCTCCCAACAGCCAAATGTAAAAGCAGCAAACATCTCGCTGTATGTCCCACATCCAAAGCGCCAAGAGAGAGCTTGCTCTCCCTGTCTTTGAGTACTGTTTTCACTGTCCCGGTTACCTCTTTGCTAACATTCTCTTCAGAGCTGCAGTGAAACCAGGAACCACGTGGAGAAGGCACCCACACTGAAAGTGCCTGGAGGGAACATTGGGGCTTCTTCTCAGTGTCTCTGACATAGGGTTTCACTGTCCCGGCAAAGTCTCTGCTAACACCCTGCAGAGCGCAGTGCCCAATATACAGAAACGTCTTGCGGTATCTCCTACAGGGAAAGTGCCAGGAGGGAATTGTCGATCTTGTTCTCAGTGTCTCTGAGAATTGCTCTGATTATCCATGTGACCTCTTTGCTAAGACTCTCCAGAGAGACGTCCTCAAAACCAACACACATCTTGACATATCTCCCACATTGATCGCAGTGCCTCCAGAAACGGCATTCAAGGAGCCAGGAACTTTTCTCCCTACACTGTCCATTGAGTTGTCCTCAAAACCAATATACATCCTGCTATATCTCCCACATGGAAAGTGCCAGGAGGGAAAAGTGAGGATTATGCTTAGACTTTCTCAGAACTGCTTCAAATCAACTAGATATCTTTGTGCTGTAAATCTCCCAACAGCCAAATGTAAAAGCAGCAAACATCTCGCTGTATGTCCCACATCCAAAGCGCCAAGAGAGAGCTTGCTCTCCCTGTCTTTGAGTACTGTTTTCAGTGTCCCGGTTATCTCTTTGCTAACATTCTCTTCAGAGCTGCAGTGAAACCAGGAACCACGTGGAGAAGGCACCCACACTGAAAGTGCCTGGAGGGAACACTGGGGCTTCTTCTCAGTGTCTCTGACATAGGGTTTCACTGTCCCGGCAAAGTCTCTGCTAACACCCTGCAGAGCGCAGTGCCCAATATACAGAAACGTCTTGCGGTATCTCCTACAGGGAAAGTGCCAGGAGGGAATTGTAGATCTTGTTCTCAGTGTCTCTGAGAATTGCTCTGATTATCCATGTGACCTCTTTGCTAAGACTCTCCAGAGAGACGTCCTCAAAACCAACACACATCTTGACATATCTCCCACATTGATCGCAGTGACTCCAGGAACGGCATTCAAGGAGCCAGGAACTTTTCTCCCTACACTGTCCATTGAGTTGTCCTCAAAACCAATATACATCCTGCTATATCTCCCACATGGAAAGTGCCAGGAGGGAGAAGTGGGGATTATGTTTAGACTTTCTCGGAACTGCTTCAAATCAACTAGATATCTTTGTGCTGTAAATCTCCCAACAGCCAAATGTAAAAGCAGCAAACATCTCGCTGTATGTCCCACATCCAAAGCGCCAAGAGAGAGCTTGCTCTCCCTGTCTTTGAGTACTGTTTTCACTGTCCCGGTTACCTCTTTGCTAACATTCTCTTCAGAGCTGCAGTGAAACCAGGAACCACGTGGAGAAGGCACCCACACTGAAAGTGCCTGGAGGGAACATTGGGGCTTCTTCTCAGTGTCTCTGACATAGGGTTTCACTGTCCCGGCAAAGTCTCTGCTAACACCCTGCAGAGCGCAGTGCCCAATATACAGAAACGTCTTGCGGTATCTCCTACAGGGAAAGTGCCAGGAGGGAATTGTCGATCTTGTTCTCAGTGTCTCTGAGAATTGCTCTGATTATCCATGTGACCTCTTTGCTAAGACTCTCCAGAGAGACGTCCTCAAAACCAACACACATCTTGACATATCTCCCACATTGATCGCAGTGCCTCCAGAAACGGCATTCAAGGAGCCAGGAACTTTTCTCCCTACACTGTCCATTGAGTTGTCCTCAAAACCAATATACATCCTGCTATATCTCCCACATGGAAAGTGCCAGGAGGGAAAAGTGAGGATTATGCTTAGACTTTCTCGGAACTGCTTCAAATCAACTAGATATCTTTGTGCTGTAAATCTCCCAACAGCCAAATGTAAAAGCAGCAAACATCTCGCTGTATGTCCCACATCCAAAGTGCCAAGAGAGAGCTTGCTCTCCCTGTCTTTGAGTACTGTTTTCAGTGTCCCGGTTACCTCTTTGCTAACATTCTCTTCAGAGCTGCAGTGAAACCAGGAACCACGTGGAGAAGGCACCCACACTGAAAGTGCCTGGAGGGAACATTGGGGCTTCTTCTCAGTGTCTCTGACATAGGGTTTCACTGTCCCGGCAAAGTCTCTGCTAACACCCTGCAGAGCGCAGTGCCCAATATACAGAAACGTCTTGCGGTATCTCCTACAGGGAAAGTGCCAGGAGGGAATTGTAGATCTTGTTCTCAGTGTCTCTGAGAATTGCTCTGATTATCCATGTGACCTCTTTGCTAAGACTCTCCAGAGAGACGTCCTCAAAACCAACACACATCTTGACATATCTCCCACATTGATCGCAGTGACTCCAGGAACGGCATTCAAGGAGCCAGGAACTTTTCTCCCTACACTGTCCATTGAGTTGTCCTCAAAACCAATATACATCCTGCTATATCTCCCACATGGAAAGTGCCAGGAGGGAAAAGTGAGGATTATGCTTAGACTTTCTCGGAACTGCTTCAAATCAACTAGATATCTTTGTGCTGTAAATCTCCCAACAGCCAAACGCAAAAGCAGCAAACATCTCGCTCTATGTCCCACATCCAAAGTGCCAAGAGAGAGCTTGCTCGCCCTGTCTTTGAGTACTCTTTTCAGTGTCCCGGTTACCTCTTTGCTAACATTCTCTTCAGAGCTGCAGTGAAACCAGGAACCACGTGGAGAAGGCACCCACACTGAAAGTGCCTGGAGGGAACATTGGGGCTTCTTCTCAGTGTCTCTGACATAGGGTTTCACTGTCCCGGCAAAGTCTCTGCTAACACCCTGCAGAGCGCAGTGCCCAATATACAGAAACGTCTTGCGGTATCTCCTACAGGGAAAGTGCCAGGAGGGAATTGTAGATCTTGTTCTCAGTGTCTCTGAGAATTGCTCTGATTATCCATGTGACCTCTTTGCTAAGACTCTCCAGAGAGACGTCCTCAAAACCAACACACATCTTGACATATCTCCCACATTGATCGCAGTGTCTCCAGGAACGGCATTCAAGGAGCCAGGAACTTTTCTCCCTACACTGTCCATTGAGTTGTCCTCAAAACCAATATACATCCTGCTATATCTCCCACATGGAAAGTGCCAGGAGGGAAAAGTGAGGATTATGCTTAGACTTTCTCAGAACTGCTTCAAATCAACTAGATATCTTTGTGCTGTAAATCTCCCAACAGCCAAATGTAAAAGCAGCAAACATCTCGCTGTATGTCCCACATCCAAAGCGCCAAGAGAGAGCTTGCTCTCCCTGTCTTTGAGTACTGTTTTCAGTGTCCCGGTTACCTCTTTGCTAACATTCTCTTCAGAGCTGCAGTGAAACCAGGAACCACGTGGAGAAGGCACCCACACTGAAAGTGCCTGGAGGGAACATTGGGGCTTCTTCTCAGTGTCTCTGACATAGGGTTTCACTGTCCCGGCAAAGTCTCTGCTAACACCCTGCAGAGCGCAGTGCCCAATATACAGAAACGTCTTGCGGTATCTCCTACAGGGAAAGTGCCAGGAGGGAATTGTAGATCTTGTTCTCAGTGTCTCTGAGAATTGCTCTGATTATCCATGCGACCTCTTTGCTACGACTCTCCAGAGAGACGTCCTCAAAACCAACACACATCTTGACATATCTCCCACATTGATCGCAGTGCCTCCAGAAACGGCATTCAAGGAGCCAGGAACTTTTCTCCCTACACTGTCCATTGAGTTGTCCTCAAAACCAATAGACATCCTGCTATATCTCCCACATGGAAAGTGCCAGGAGGGAGAAGTGAGGATTATGCTTAGACTTTCTCAGAACTGCTTCAAATCAACTAGATATCTTTGTGCTGTAAATCTCCCAACAGCCAAATGTAAAAGCAGCAAACATCTCGCTGTATGTCCCACATCCAAAGCGCCAAGAGAGAGCTTGCTCTCCCTGTCTTTGAGTACTGTTTTCAGTGTCCCGGTTACCTCTTTGCTAACATTCTCTTCAGAGCTGCAGTGAAACCAGGAACCACGTGGAGAAGGCACCCACACTGAAAGTGCCTGGAGGGAACATTGGGGCTTCTTCTCAGTGTCTCTGACATAGGGTTTCACTGTCCCGGCAAAGTCTCTGCTAACACCCTGCAGAGCGCAGTGCCCAATATACAGAAACGTCTTGCGGTATCTCCTACAGGGAAAGTGCCAGGAGGGAATTGTCGATCTTGTTCTCAGTGTCTCTGAGAATTGCTCTGATTATCCGTGCGACCTCTTTGCTAAGACTCTCCAGAGAGACGTCCTCAAAACCAACACACATCTTGACATATCTCCCACATTGATCGCAGTGTCTCCAGGAACGGCATTCAAGGAGCCAGGAACTTTTCTCCCTACACTGTCCATTGAGTTGTCCTCCAAACCAATATACATCCTGCTATATCTCCCACATGGAAAGTGCCAGGAGGGAAAAGTGAGGATTATGCTTAGACTTTCTCAGAACTGCTTCAAATCAACTAGATATCTTTGTGCTGTAAATCTCCCAACAGCCAAATGTAAAAGCAGCAAACATCTCGCTGTATGTCCCACATCCAAAGTGCCAAGAGAGAGCTTGCTCGCCCTGTCTTTGAGTACTGTTTTCAGTGTCCCGATGACCTCTTTGCTAACATTCTCTTCAGAGCTGCAGTGAAACCAGGAACCACGTGGAGAAGGCACCCACACTGAAAGTGCCTGGAGGGAACATTGGGGCTTCTTCTCAGTGTCTCTGACATAGGGTTTCACTGTCCCGGCAAAGTCTCTGCTAACACCCTGCAGAGCGCAGTGCCCAATATACAGAAACGTCTTGCGGTATCTCCTACAGGGAAAGTGCCAGGAGGGAATTGTAGATCTTGTTCTCAGTGTCTCTGAGAATTGCTCTGATTATCCATGTGACCTCTTTGCTAAGACTCTCCAGAGAGACGTCCTCAAAACCAACACACATCTTGACATATCTCCCACATTGATCGCAGTGACTCCAGGAACGGCATTCAAGGAGCCAGGAACTTTTCTCCCTACACTGTCCATTGAGTTGTCCTCAAAACCAATATACATCCTGCTATATCTCCCACATGGAAAGTGCCAGGAGGGAAAAGTGAGGATTATGCTTAGACTTTCTCAGAACTGCTTCAAATCAACTAGATATCTTTGTGCTGTAAATCTCCCAACAGCCAAATGTAAAAGCAGCAAACATCTCGCTGTATGTCCCACATCCAAAGCGCCAAGAGAGAGCTTGCTCTCCCTGTCTTTGAGTACTGTTTTCAGTGTCCCGGTTACCTCTTTGCTAACATTCTCTTCAGAGCTGCAGTGAAACCAGGAACCACGTGGAGAAGGCACCCACACTGAAAGTGCCTGGAGGGAACATTGGGGCTTCTTCTCAGTGTCTCTGACATAGGGTTTCACTGTCCCGGCAAAGTCTCTGCTAACACCCTGCAGAGCGCAGTGCCCAATATACAGAAACGTCTTGCGGTATCTCCTACAGGGAAAGTGCCAGGAGGGAATTGTCGATCTTGTTCTCAGTGTCTCTGAGAATTGCTCTGATTATCCATGTGACCTCTTTGCTAAGACTCTCCAGAGAGACGTCCTCAAAACCAACACACATCTTGACATATCTCCCACATTGATCGCAGTGTCTCCAGGAACGGCATTCAAGGAGCCAGGAACTTTTCTCCCTACACTGTCCATTGAGTTGTCCTCAAAACCAATATACATCCTGCTATATCTCCCACATGGAAAGTGCCAGGAGGGAAAAGTGAGGATTATGCTTAGACTTTCTCAGAACTCCTTCAAATCAACTAGATATCTTTGTGCTGTAAATCTCCCAACAGCCAAACGCAAAAGCAGCAAACATCTCGCTGTATGTCCCACATCCAAAGCGCCAAGAGAGAGCTTGCTCTCCCTGTCTTTGAGTACTGTTTTCAGTGTCCCGGTTACCTCTTTGCTAACATTCTCTTCAGAGCTGCAGTGAAACCAGGAACCACGTGGAGAAGGCACCCACACTGAAAGTGCCTGGAGGGAACATTGGGGCTTCTTCTCAGTGTCTCTGACATAGGGTTTCACTGTCCCGGCAAAGTCTCTGCTAACACCCTGCAGAGCGCAGTGCCCAATATACAGAAACGTCTTGCGGTATCTCCTACAGGGAAAGTGCCAGGAGGGAATTGTCGATCTTGTTCTCAGTGTCTCTGAGAATTGCTCTGATTATCTGTGCGACCTCTTTGCTAAGACTCTCCAGAGAGACGTCCTCAAAACCAACACACATCTTGACATATCTCCCACATTGATCGCAGTGTCTCCAGGAAGGGCATTCAAGGAGCCAGGAACTTTTCTCCCTACACTGTCCATTGAGTTGTCCTCAAAACCAATATACATCCTGCTATATCTCCCACATGGAAAGTGCCAGGAGGGAAAAGTGAGGATTATGCTTAGACTTTCTCAGAACTGCTTCAAATCAACTAGATATCTTTGTGCTGTAAATCTCCCAACAGCCAAATGTAAAAGCAGCAAACATCTCGCTGTATGTCCCACATCCAAAGCGCCAAGAGAGAGCTTGCTCTCCCTGTCTTTGAGTACTGTTTTCAGTGTCCCGGTTACCTCTTTGCTAACATTCTCTTCAGAGCTGCAGTGAAACCAGGAACCACGTGGAGAAGGCACCCACACTGAAAGTGCCTGGAGGGAACATTGGGGCTTCTTCTCAGTGTCTCTGACATAGGGTTTCACTGTCCCGGCAAAGTCTCTGCTAACACCCTGCAGAGCGCAGTGCCCAATATACAGAAACGTCTTGCGGTATCTCCTACAGGGAAAGTGCCAGGAGGGAATTGTCGATCTTGTTCTCAGTGTCTCTGAGAATTGCTCTGATTATCTGTGCGACCTCTTTGCTAAGACTCTCCAGAGAGACGTCCTCAAAACCAACACACATCTTGACATATCTCCCACATTGATCGCAGTGTCTCCAGGAAGGGCATTCAAGGAGCCAGGAACTTTTCTCCCTACACTGTCCATTGAGTTGTCCTCAAAACCAATATACATCCTGCTATATCTCCCACATGGAAAGTGCCAGGAGGGAAAAGTGAGGATTATGCTTAGACTTTCTCAGAACTCCTTCAAATCAACTAGATATCTTTGTGCTGTAAATCTCCCAACAGCCAAACGCAAAAGCAGCAAACATCTCGCTGTATGTCCCACATCCAAAGCGCCAAGAGAGAGCTTGCTCTCCCTGTCTTTGAGTACTGTTTTCAGTGTCCCGGTTACCTCTTTGCTAACATTCTCTTCAGAGCTGCAGTGAAACCAGGAACCACGTGGAGAAGGCACCCACACTGAAAGTGCCTGGAGGGAACATTGGGGCTTCTTCTCAGTGTCTCTGACATAGGGTTTCACTGTCCCGGCAAAGTCTCTGCTAACACCCTGCAGAGCGCAGTGCCCAATATACAGAAACGTCTTGCGGTATCTCCTACAGGGAAAGTGCCAGGAGGGAATTGTCGATCTTGTTCTCAGTGTCTCTGAGAATTGCTCTGATTATCCGTGCGACCTCTTTGCTAAGACTCTCCAGAGAGACGTCCTCAAAACCAACACACATCTTGACATATCTCCCACATTGATCGCAGTGTCTCCAGGAACGGCATTCAAGGAGCCAGGAACTTTTCTCCCTACACTGTCCATTGAGTTGTCCTCAAAACCAATAGACATCCTGCTATATCTCCCACATGGAAAGTGCCAGGAGGGAAAAGTGAGGATTATGCTTAGACTTTCTCGGAACTGCTTCAAATCAACTAGATATCTTTGTGCTGTAAATCTCCCAACAGCCAAAAGCAAAAGCAGCAAACATCTCGCTGTATGTCCTACATCCAAAGCGCCAAGAGAGAGCTTGCTCTCCCTGTCTTTGAGTACTGTTTTCAGTGTCCCGGTTACCTCTTTGCTAACATTCTCTTCAGAGCTGCAGTGAAACCAGGAACCACGTGGAGAAGGCACCCACACTGAAAGTGCCTGGAGGGAACATTGGGGCTTCTTCTCAGTGTCTCTGACATAGGGTTTCACTGTCCCGGCAAAGTCTCTGCTAACACCCTGCAGAGCGCAGTGCCCAATATACAGAAACGTCTTGCGGTATCTCCTACAGGGAAAGTGCCAGGAGGGAATTGTAAATCTTGTTCTCAGTGTCTCTGAGAATTGCTCTGATTATCCATGTGACCTCTTTGCTAAGACTCTCCAGAGAGACGTCCTCAAAACCAACACACATCTTGACATATCTCCCACATTGATCGCAGTGTCTCCAGAAACGGCATTCAAGGAGCCAGGAACTTTTCTCCCTACACTGTCCATTGAGTTGTCCTCAAAACCAATATACATCCTGCTATATCTCCCACATGGAAAGTGCCAGGAGGGAGAAGTGGGGATTATGTTTAGACTTTCTCGGAACTGCTTCAAATCAACTAGATATCTTTGTGCTGTAAATCTCCCAACAGCCAAATGTAAAAGCAGCAAACATCTCGCTGTATGTCCCACATCCAAAGCGCCAAGAGAGAGCTTGCTCTCCCTGTCTTTGAGTACTGTTTTCAGTGTCCCGGTTACCTCTTTGCTAACATTCTCTTCAGAGCTGCAGTGAAACCAGGAACCACGTGGAGAAGGCACCCACACTGAAAGTGCCTGGAAGGAACATTGGGGCTTCTTCTCAGTGTCTCTGACATAGGGTTTCACTGTCCCGGCAAAGTCTCTGCTAACACCCTGCAGAGCGCAGTGCCCAATATACAGAAACGTCTTGCGGTATCTCCTACAGGGAAAGTGCCAGGAGGGAATTGTCGATCTTGTTCTCAGTGTCTCTGAGAATTGCTCTGATTATCCGTGCGACCTCTTTGCTAAGACTCTCCAGAGAGACGTCCTCAAAACCAACACACATCTTGACATATCTCCCACATTGATCGCAGTGTCTCCAGGAACGGCATTCAAGGAGCCAGGAACTTTTCTCCCTACACTGTCCATTGAGTTGTCCTCAAAACCAATATACATCCTGCTATATCTCCCACATGGAAAGTGCCAGGAGGGAAAAGTGAGGATTATGCTTAGACTTTCTCGGAACTGCTTCAAATCAACTAGATATCTTTGTGCTGTAAATCTCCCAACAGCCAAAAGCAAAAGCAGCAAACATCTCGCTGTATGTCCTACATCCAAAGTGCCAAGAGAGAGCTTGCTCTCCCTGTCTTTGAGTACTGTTTTCAGTGTCCCGGTTACCTCTTTGCTAACATTCTCTTCAGAGCTGCAGTGAAACCAGGAACCACGTGGAGAAGGCACCCACACTGAAAGTGCCTGGAGGGAACATTGGGGCTTCTTCTCAGTGTCTCTGACATAGGGTTTCACTGTCCCGGCAAAGTCTCTGCTAACACCCTGCAGAGCGCAGTGCCCAATATACAGAAACGTCTTGCGGTATCTCCTACAGGGAAAGTGCCAGGAGGGAATTGTAGATCTTGTTCTCAGTGTCTCTGAGAATTGCTCTGATTATCCATGTGACCTCTTTGCTAAGACTCTCCAGAGAGACGTCCTCAAAACCAACACACATCTTGACATATCTCCCACATTGATCGCAGTGCCTCCAGAAACGGCATTCAAGGAGCCAGGAACTTTTCTCCCTACACTGTCCATTGAGTTGTCCTCAAAACCAATATACATCCTGCTATATCTCCCACATGGAAAGTGCCAGGAGGGAAAAGTGAGGATTATGTTTAGACTTTCTCGGAACTGCTTCAAATCAACTAGATATCTTTGTGCTGTAAATCTCCCAACAGCCAAATGTAAAAGCAGCAAACATCTCGCTGTATGTCCCACATCCAAAGCGCCAAGAGAGAGCTTGCTCTCCCTGTCTTTGAGTACTGTTTTCACTGTCCCGGTTACCTCTTTGCTAACATTCTCTTCAGAGCTGCAGTGAAACCAGGAACCACGTGGAGAAGGCACCCACACTGAAAGTGCCTGGAGGGAACATTGGGGCTTCTTCTCAGTGTCTCTGACATAGGGTTTCACTGTCCCGGCACAGTCTCTGCTAACACCCTGCAGAGCGCAGTGCCCAATATACAGAAACGTCTTGCGGTATCTCCTACAGGGAAAGTGCCAGGAGGGAATTGTCGATCTTGTTCTCAGTGTCTCTGAGAATTGCTCTGATTATCCATGTGACCTCTTTGCTAAGACTCTCCAGAGAGACGTCCTCAAAACCAACACACATCTTGACATATCTCCCACATTGATCGCAGTGCCTCCAGAAACGGCATTCAAGGAGCCAGGAACTTTTCTCCCTACACTGTCCATTGAGTTGTCCTCAAAACCAATATACATCCTGCTATATCTCCCACATGGAAAGTGCCAGGAGGGAAAAGTGAGGATTATGCTTAGACTTTCTCAGAACTGCTTCAAATCAACTAGATATCTTTGTGCTGTAAATCTCCCAACAGCCAAATGTAAAAGCAGCAAACATCTCGCTGTATGTCCCACATCCAAAGCGCCAAGAGAGAGCTTGCTCTCCCTGTCTTTGAGTACTGTTTTCAGTGTCCCGGTTATCTCTTTGCTAACATTCTCTTCAGAGCTGCAGTGAAACCAGGAACCACGTGGAGAAGGCACCCACACTGAAAGTGCCTGGAGGGAACACTGGGGCTTCTTCTCAGTGTCTCTGACATAGGGTTTCACTGTCCCGGCAAAGTCTCTGCTAACACCCTGCAGAGCGCAGTGCCCAATATACAGAAACGTCTTGCGGTATCTCCTACAGGGAAAGTGCCAGGAGGGAATTGTAGATCTTGTTCTCAGTGTCTCTGAGAATTGCTCTGATTATCCATGTGACCTCTTTGCTAAGACTCTCCAGAGAGACGTCCTCAAAACCAACACACATCTTGACATATCTCCCACATTGATCGCAGTGACTCCAGGAACGGCATTCAAGGAGCCAGGAACTTTTCTCCCTACACTGTCCATTGAGTTGTCCTCAAAACCAATATACATCCTGCTATATCTCCCACATGGAAAGTGCCAGGAGGGAGAAGTGGGGATTATGTTTAGACTTTCTCGGAACTGCTTCAAATCAACTAGATATCTTTGTGCTGTAAATCTCCCAACAGCCAAATGGAAAAGCAGCAAACATCTCGCTGTATGTCCCACATCCAAAGCGCCAAGAGAGAGCTTGCTCTCCCTGTCTTTGAGTACTGTTTTCACTGTCCCGGTTACCTCTTTGCTAACATTCTCTTCAGAGCTGCAGTGAAACCAGGAACCACGTGGAGAAGGCACCCACACTGAAAGTGCCTGGAGGGAACATTGGGGCTTCTTCTCAGTGTCTCTGACATAGGGTTTCACTGTCCCGGCAAAGTCTCTGCTAACACCCTGCAGAGCGCAGTGCCCAATATACAGAAACGTCTTGCGGTATCTCCTACAGGGAAAGTGCCAGGAGGGAATTGTCGATCTTGTTCTCAGTGTCTCTGAGAATTGCTCTGATTATCCATGTGACCTCTTTGCTAAGACTCTCCAGAGAGACGTCCTCAAAACCAACACACATCTTGACATATCTCCCACATTGATCGCAGTGCCTCCAGAAACGGCATTCAAGGAGCCAGGAACTTTTCTCCCTACACTGTCCATTGAGTTGTCCTCAAAACCAATATACATCCTGCTATATCTCCCACATGGAAAGTGCCAGGAGGGAAAAGTGAGGATTATGCTTAGACTTTCTCAGAACTGCTTCAAATCAACTAGATATCTTTGTGCTGTAAATCTCCCAACAGCCAAATGTAAAAGCAGCAAACATCTCGCTGTATGTCCCACATCCAAAGCGCCAAGAGAGAGCTTGCTCTCCCTGTCTTTGAGTACTGTTTTCAGTGTCCCGGTTACCTCTTTGCTAACATTCTCTTCAGAGCTGCAGTGAAACCAGGAACCACGTGGAGAAGGCACCCACACTGAAAGTGCCTGGAAGGAACATTGGGGCTTCTTCTCAGTGTCTCTGACATAGGGTTTCACTGTCCCGGCAAAGTCTCTGCTAACACCCTGCAGAGCGCAGTGCCCAATATACAGAAACGTCTTGCGGTATCTCCTACAGGGAAAGTGCCAGGAGGGAATTGTCGATCTTGTTCTCAGTGTCTCTGAGAATTGCTCTGATTATCCGTGCGACCTCTTTGCTAAGACTCTCCAGAGAGACGTCCTCAAAACCAACACACATCTTGACATATCTCCCACATTGATCGCAGTGTCTCCAGGAACGGCATTCAAGGAGCCAGGAACTTTTCTCCCTACACTGTCCATTGAGTTGTCCTCAAAACCAATATACATCCTGCTATATCTCCCACATGGAAAGTGCCAGGAGGGAAAAGTGAGGATTATGCTTAGACTTTCTCGGAACTGCTTCAAATCAACTAGATATCTTTGTGCTGTAAATCTCCCAACAGCCAAAAGCAAAAGCAGCAAACATCTCGCTGTATGTCCCACATCCAAAGCGCCAAGAGAGAGCTTGCTCTCCCTGTCTTTGAGTACTGTTTTCAGTGTCCCGGTTACCTCTTTGCTAACATTCTCTTCAGAGCTGCAGTGAAACCAGGAACCACGTGGAGAAGGCACCCACACTGAAAGTGCCTGGAGGGAACATTGGGGCTTCTTCTCAGTGTCTCTGACATAGGGTTTCACTGTCCCGGCAAAGTCTCTGCTAACACCCTGCAGAGCGCAGTGCCCAATATACAGAAACGTCTTGCGGTATCTCCTACAGGGAAAGTGCCAGGAGGGAATTGTAGATCTTGTTCTCAGTGTCTCTGAGAATTGCTCTGATTATCCATGTGACCTCTTTGCTAAGACTCTCCAGAGAGACGTCCTCAAAACCAACACACATCTTGACATATCTCCCACATTGATCGCAGTGCCTCCAGAAACGGCATTCAAGGAGCCAGGAACTTTTCTCCCTACACTGTCCATTGAGTTGTCCTCAAAACCAATATACATCCTGCTATATCTCCCACATGGAAAGTGCCAGGAGGGAAAAGTGAGGATTATGTTTAGACTTTCTCGGAACTGCTTCAAATCAACTAGATATCTTTGTGCTGTAAATCTCCCAACAGCCAAATGTAAAAGCAGCAAACATCTCGCTGTATGTCCCACATCCAAAGCGCCAAGAGAGAGCTTGCTCTCCCTGTCTTTGAGTACTGTTTTCAGTGTCCCGGTTACCTCTTTGCTAACATTCTCTTCAGAGCTGCAGTGAAACCAGGAACCACGTGGAGAAGGCACCCACACTGAAAGTGCCTGGAGGGAACATTGGGGCTTCTTCTCAGTGTCTCTGACATAGGGTTTCACTGTCCCGGCACAGTCTCTGCTAACACCCTGCAGAGCGCAGTGCCCAATATACAGAAACGTCTTGCGGTATCTCCTACAGGGAAAGTGCCAGGAGGGAATTGTCGATCTTGTTCTCAGTGTCTCTGAGAATTGCTCTGATTATCCATGTGACCTCTTTGCTAAGACTCTCCAGAGAGACGTCCTCAAAACCAACACACATCTTGACATATCTCCCACATTGATCGCAGTGCCTCCAGAAACGGCATTCAAGGAGCCAGGAACTTTTCTCCCTACACTGTCCATTGAGTTGTCCTCAAAACCAATATACATCCTGCTATATCTCCCACATGGAAAGTGCCAGGAGGGAAAAGTGAGGATTATGCTTAGACTTTCTCAGAACTGCTTCAAATCAACTAGATAGCTTTGTGCTGTAAATCTCCCAACAGCCAAATGTAAAAGCAGCAAACATCTCGCTGTATGTCCCACATCCAAAGCGCCAAGAGAGAGCTTGCTCTCCCTGTCTTTGAGTACTGTTTTCAGTGTCCCGGTTATCTCTTTGCTAACATTCTCTTCAGAGCTGCAGTGAAACCAGGAACCACGTGGAGAAGGCACCCACACTGAAAGTGCCTGGAGGGAACACTGGGGCTTCTTCTCAGTGTCTCTGACATAGGGTTTCACTGTCCCGGCAAAGTCTCTGCTAACACCCTGCAGAGCGCAGTGCCCAATATACAGAAACGTCTTGCGGTATCTCCTACAGGGAAAGTGCCAGGAGGGAATTGTAGATCTTGTTCTCAGTGTCTCTGAGAATTGCTCTGATTATCCATGTGACCTCTTTGCTAAGACTCTCCAGAGAGACGTCCTCAAAACCAACACACATCTTGACATATCTCCCACATTGATCGCAGTGACTCCAGGAACGGCATTCAAGGAGCCAGGAACTTTTCTCCCTACACTGTCCATTGAGTTGTCCTCAAAACCAATATACATCCTGCTATATCTCCCACATGGAAAGTGCCAGGAGGGAGAAGTGGGGATTATGTTTAGACTTTCTCGGAACTGCTTCAAATCAACTAGATATCTTTGTGCTGTAAATCTCCCAACAGCCAAATGTAAAAGCAGCAAACATCTCGCTGTATGTCCCACATCCAAAGCGCCAAGAGAGAGCTTGCTCTCCCTGTCTTTGAGTACTGTTTTCACTGTCCCGGTTACCTCTTTGCTAACATTCTCTTCAGAGCTGCAGTGAAACCAGGAACCACGTGGAGAAGGCACCCACACTGAAAGTGCCTGGAGGGAACATTGGGGCTTCTTCTCAGTGTCTCTGACATAGGGTTTCACTGTCCCGGCAAAGTCTCTGCTAACACCCTGCAGAGCGCAGTGCCCAATATACAGAAACGTCTTGCGGTATCTCCTACAGGGAAAGTGCCAGGAGGGAATTGTCGATCTTGTTCTCAGTGTCTCTGAGAATTGCTCTGATTATCCATGTGACCTCTTTGCTAAGACTCTCCAGAGAGACGTCCTCAAAACCAACACACATCTTGACATATCTCCCACATTGATCGCAGTGCCTCCAGAAACGGCATTCAAGGAGCCAGGACCTTTTCTCCCTACACTGTCCATTGAGTTGTCCTCAAAACCAATATACATCCTGCTATATCTCCCACATGGAAAGTGCCAGGAGGGAAAAGTGAGGATTATGCTTAGACTTTCTCAGAACTGCTTCAAATCAACTAGATATCTTTGTGCTGTAAATCTCCCAACAGCCAAATGTAAAAGCAGCAAACATCTCGCTGTATGTCCCACATCCAAAGTGCCAAGAGAGAGCTTGCTCTCCCTGTCTTTGAGTACTGTTTTCAGTGTCCCGGTTACCTCTTTGCTAACATTCTCTTCAGAGCTGCAGTGAAACCAGGAACCACGTGGAGAAGGCACCCACACTGAAAGTGCCTGGAGGGAACATTGGGGCTTCTTCTCAGTGTCTCTGACATAGGGTTTCACTGTCCCGGCAAAGTCTCTGCTAACACCCTGCAGAGCGCAGTGCCCAATATACAGAAACGTCTTGCGGTATCTCCTACAGGGAAAGTGCCAGGAGGGAATTGTAGATCTTGTTCTCAGTGTCTCTGAGAATTGCTCTGATTATCCGTGCGACCTCTTTGCTAAGACTCTCCAGAGAGACGTCCTCAAAACCAACACACATTTTGACATATCTCCCACATTGATCGCAGTGTCTCCAGGAACGGCATTCAAGGAGCCAGGAACTTTTCTCCCTACACTGTCCATTGAGTTGTCCTCAAAACCAATATACATCCTGCTATATCTCCCACATGGAAAGTGCCAGGAGGGAAAAGTGAGGATTATGCTTAGACTTTCTCGGAACTGCTTCAAATCAACTAGATATCTTTGTGCTGTAAATCTCCCAACAGCCAAACGCAAAAGCAGCAAACATCTTGCTGTATGTCCCACATCCAAAGTGCCAAGAGAGAGCTTGCTCTCCCTGTCTTTGAGTACTGTTTTCAGTGTCCCGATGACCTCTTTGCTAACATTCTCTTCAGAGCTGCAGTGAAACCAGGAACCACGTGGAGAAGGCACCCACACTGAAAGTGCCTGGAGGGAACATTGGGGCTTCTTCTCAGTGTCTCTGACATAGGGTTTCACTGTCCCGGCAAAGTCTCTGCTAACACCCTGCAGAGCGCAGTGCCCAATATACAGAAACGTCTTGCGGTATCTCCTACAGGGAAAGTGCCAGGAGGGAATTGTCGATCTTGTTCTCAGTGTCTCTGAGAATTGCTCTGATTATCCATGTGACCTCTTTGCTAAGACTCTCCAGAGAGACGTCCTCAAAACCAACACACATCTTGACATATCTCCCACATTGATCGCAGTGTCTCCAGGAACGGCATTCAAGGAGCCAGGAACTTTTCTCCCTACACTGTCCATTGAGTTGTCCTCAAAAC